>NW_006916635.1:97500-105131 GCF_000464535.1 Endocarpon pusillum Z07020
GGGAGGGGGCGGGACGGGGAGGGGGTGGCTTTATTACCTTGCTGGACGGCGGTGAAGGGGGATTTTCGGGCGGGAGGGAGAGGAGGAGAGGATAGGAGGGAAGGCGGGAAGGGGCGTAGTCATGATGTGTTGGAGCTGGTGGGCTGGGCTCTTCGTCAACATTGTGGTGGAGAGAAGATGCAAAATCAAAGTCAGTAGTTAGGTAGGAACTCCGACGTTTTCAAGCAAGCAGTGAGTGAGTGGGCCCTCACGGGAGACAAAGCACGGATGAAGCGTTAACGTTGTTAGAATGCTTGATTTGAGCTCGGGTTTATCTGCGTATCTGCGTATTTGGTGTTGTTCAAGCCCATAATGATTCTGATGAGGGCGTCGCTGTTCGTACCAAGAGGCATGTGAACAGCCTCCTCCCAACCAGGGTTGGATACAGTTCCTCCGGAAAAGCACGCCGGATTTGATTCTTCTCGAAGCCAGACCGCTTGCCATCGAAATAGGTGTGACAGAGGCCACCGATCATGATATTGCACTGCTCCGTCGAATTGGGTGTGAGGTCTAGTCAGCGTGAAAGGAGCGCGTCTCTTTTCGTGGTGTTTCGAAAGACAAGCACAGTAACGTTCCACCCATCACACTCTTTGTGCATGCATTTCTCCAAGTACCATACATCCTCCCCTTTGGCTGAGATGGAGTCGATATCAAGATAGGTAAGCGCGAGATGGTCGGGTGGCGTGCCAGAATGCTCTGCTGACGATCTGTTCACCCAACGCACACAGAATATAACATACACAGACTTGAGGAGAGAGACACGGGCCTAAATCCACAGCTTCGTGACAGAGTCTCCGTTCGATGTCGCCCCTGGAGATCTTCTTGCGGAAGAAGGTGCCGGTAGCACTAAGTTTGGCGAGAGATTTGGCGTCTAAGAGTTTTATGATGCGGTTGTGGATCTTGAGCGGGAGGGTCTGGAGCTGAACAGGTGGAAAAGTTTTGCCTGGGGGTGGAACGGTTAGCTAAAAAGGTAGGAAATAATAGCTGGGTCTCGTAGGCTCCGCACCTGTGAGAAGCATTTCCACCTTCTTCGCGCAGGGACAGCGCTTTTTGCTACAACCAGAGCGAATAAGGTGGCTGTCGTCATGACCGGGTTGGCATTCCCAACAGACGCGGAGAATTGCATTGCTTTGACCTGCTGCTCGCAGTCGATTTTGGAGGTAGTCGCTGCAGAATAGAGCTCTTGGACGCATTTGGAGGCATGTGTAGCACGGAAGGAAACCATTGATGAAGAGGTGCTTCGGGTTTGCTTTTTTTGAAGACATCTCCAGCTCCATGAGCAGAATGGGCATGTTGTCGCTCGTTGCTGGCAGGCTGTGGTAGTACCAGTTACATGCTCGCAGGTTGATCTGGGAGCGGTAATCGAGGTATTGCAGGATTTGGGTATTAATCTCGAACGGTAAGCCACCTATTGACCTCGCCATCTTGAAGCTGAAGCTGAAGCTGAAGCTGAAGCTGACAAGCACTTTTATTTCGAAGGCAGGCTGTCAAGCAAGGAGATGGCGAACACATAATCCACTCAACAGATAAGGCTCTGTGCAGTGCTCGTCGAGATCTTCGTACTTTGCATTTCATCTACCAGCTCATGCGGTGTTGGGATATGGATGTAAGTGTCCGCTTCTAACCGATGGAGCCCGAGGCTGTCAAAGCGATGCATTGTCACTTCCACCTAGAATACCAAATTAATTCAGCATGGATTTCTTTTTCGTATTTCTGGATTGGGTGTGAACAGCCATTACAAGACCTGATCGGCCGTGCAGTTTGAAGCTGCGGTTAAGAGCCATGCATGAAAGTCCTCTGAATTTAATGCTAGGCAGGAACAACAAGATAGACAAGATAAGCCGGTCTTGTCTAAAGTTTCACAATTCAGCGTCGCACGTCGGCGGTCTTTGACATTCATCAGCCAGTATGTAGAGAGGTCAGTAGACTGGTGTCGGTCGGTGTCCAAGTACATTTTGAGGATCAATAGAAGCCAGTTCTGCAAGTTAACTGCACGAAGTCGGACACTTCACTGACCCATGCAGGTGAGGATTCATCTGGCAAGGAGATTCTGTCGATGACACACAAGAAATATCTACTTATGACTGAGCATCTCTGATGTGAAATAGAAATACCAAGCTAGCTGATTTCCGGAAATTGCAGACATTCCAAGACGCTGCAGGTTGCCCTTGGAACCAACGGTCAAAGCCTTTGTGTATGACACAGTAGTATGAGTCCAACTGCGCTCTAGCAGGCGAATCATAAATCATGCTGTGCTCTCCTTTATCGTGATATCCGGAAATTTCCCCTCCTCTGCTCAGCCATCAGACTTTCCTGCTGGCTCGGTAATGGCGCTCTTCGTCTAATACCACCATTACTAGAGTCTTCACCGGCTCCGTTCAAGCCTGGGACATTACCAACCAGACCAGGTAAGCCGTTGGGCTGTCCTTGCGGGAAGCCGCCAGGTACAGGAGGAGGCGGAAAACCTGGTGGGAGCTTGAAGCCCGCAGGTAATTGAAGCTTTGAGAAGTCTACGGGCAACCCACCGGGAGCCCCCGGCGGAGGAGGCGGTGGCACGAAGCCTGGATTGGCTTGTGGAAATAACTGGGCCAAACGTGTTGGGTCCATTCCAGCTATGCTGGGCATGCTCGCAGCACTGCCTGCTTGGACGGGCGGCGGCGGTACATGACCCATCCCCGGAAGAAGATTAGATCCACTGCCATTGATGCCAGGGATTGGAAGACCCGGAATTGAGAAAGCCGTGTTGGCTCCCGAGGCACGTTGATCTTCCAGACCTTCCGCCTCGTCTTCCAATTCTTGCTCCTCTTGCTCACGCGCCTGCTTGCGACCATATTTACGATCCCACGTACCTTGTGCTTCCGCACCTTCTTCGCCCAGGTGATACTGGTCTTTGAAGCAATTGGTCTCACCAGGTCGAGCACGGCTCCAGAATCGAGTGAAATGATCATTGGAGCCAGAGGCTAGTATATGTCCAAGCGGATGCCAATCTAATGACCAGACGCTTGATTCGTGTGCATGCGAGATACGATGGGCTGGATAGATGGATTGGGCTGGTGTAGATGACGGATCAAGAGAATTGTACGGGGAGACCTCGGAGGTTGATACCCCGACAGGAGGGTTGGGTTCGTCGAGAAGATACGAATGTATTGAGCCATCATCTGAGCCAGTAGAGAGTAGAGATGAGTGGACCGGATGCCATGAGACTGCAGTTATGCCCTTTTCGTGACCTCTTAAGACGCACACATCACGCATCATTCTGAGGTCAAAGATCCGAGCTAGATTATCTCGGCCCGCTGTTGCCAATAGTTGGTCGCGGAGACGCGAGAAGACTGTTGCAGTAAGCGCATTTTTATGAGAATGAAGCGTGGTCAGGTTCCGGGTGGAGCGAGGATCCCACAACTTCACCGAGTGGTCTTTGCTGCCTGACACAATGAGACCTTTCGAAGGATGCCAGTCACAACACTTGGCATCCCAATTGTGGCCCTGCAGAGTGGACTCATCATTTGAGGTGGTGAAGTCCCAGATCTTGAGAGTGGCATCATCTGATGCTGTCACGAACTTGGAATCCGACGGAGCAAAGGCAAGATCTCGCACAGGCATTGCATGAGCTTGAAATTTGTGTGGATTGTTGAGTGTAGGCTGAAGATAGTAGACTATTCCTTCATCATTCGCCGCCAAAAGCCAATCTCGTTTGTGCGACCATTCCGCTGCTCGAAGAGAGGAGGAGCCCACGGCAGTTACTGTCTCAAAGTTGAAGGCCATGCCATTCCACAGCATAAATTCTCCATTGTGTACTCCAGCCAGCAGCCGACGCCCTTCTGGCATCCACCTTACCACCGTGACTGGCTTCTTAGACTTGCCGAGGGAGGAATGTAGGTGCCGTACGGGTATAGCGTCGGCGGGACAGTCCAGCTTTGCTGCGGGAGGAAGCACATCGACGATATAACTCGGGCTGGGTCTTTCGGCTTCGAGATGGTGTGACCCTCTGTACCGTGGTCGGCGACTTCGCATGTATTGTACAAGCGACGACCCGTAGTCAGTGACAGGTCGTGG
Organism: Endocarpon pusillum Z07020; assembly: GCF_000464535.1. Lineage (NCBI taxonomy): Eukaryota > Fungi > Ascomycota > Eurotiomycetes > Verrucariales > Verrucariaceae > Endocarpon > Endocarpon pusillum. The sequence goes on from NW_006916635.1 coordinate 101,593, forward strand.
TCTTCGTCTGCGGTTGGCAAAACCATCACCTCCCGGCTCGTACTCATACCCATTTGCTGCCATTATCAAGATAGGTCGTCTTTATTCTCGGTGTTTTCCGGCTCCTCATTAGAGTATCCAGCGCATAATGCGTCGGGGTTGGACAGGGTTGATCTGGTAGTCAATGGAGCTCCGTGACTTGTTTACCCTTGCATAGCGAACGTGAGGTTTGGAGGGTGGATTGACGCTGGTACAGCTGTGGATGTTATCAGGATGATTTCTCCTCAGCAACTTTACCTTTATGTATTTGTTCTGGCTGCGGAGAAGGAGAGTCAGAGTCGAAGTCGAAGTCCTTAACGCTCTGCTCTGCGGCGGAATGAAGGAGCTGTCATGGCTTGGCATTAATCTGCTCCCTGGCCCCCCTATCCCCTACCCCTTGTCCCCTGTCCCCCTGGCCCCCTGTCCGCCTCCCCTCTAGACTCTGGCCCAACAATGATGAATGATAAGGAAGGAAGCGATTCAACTTATTCGGTGGATTGCGCCACTGCCCCAAGAAGCTGTCTACAATCTCTACCCGGCATCCGCCTGCTTTTGCTGCTTCAATTTCCATTGTTGTTTCATATTGTGAACGCATTGCATTCCGAAATGCTGCGGTGCCGCCTTCCTACCCTGCTGCACCACCTTCGTGCTTCCTCGAACTGGTTGTGGCCCTGAAGATTCGACATTCCCTACCAGAGCACGGAACCCGACAGAAGATTGCGCCCTTAGCGCTATGCCAGACACTACCCACACTGCTGTGACTACAGCCGTAGAGCTCCTTGGAGAGAGTACATCCAAGACCAATGGAACTCTGCGGTCAACCCCAAAGCAGCAGACCTTGAAACCCAGTGAGCCAGCCGAACTGGGATCGGGAAAGCCCAAGAAAAAATATAGACACGTTGCGGCCTTGCACTGGAAGAATCAGCCGTCATGCATCAGTCACGAAGCGGCTGTATCTCCCAGTTTTCTTGGATTCCGCAATCTTCTCGTTCTGGTCGTGATCGTCATGAATCTTCGACTTGTGGTGGAGAACTTCATGAAGTACGGAGTCTTGATCTGCATCAGCTGCCACGATGTCAGGAGGCAGGATGTCGTTCTCGGGGCTCTTCTTTACGCTCTCATACCTATCCACTTACTGGCCGCATACATCATCGAGGTGGTGGCCGCTCAGCAAGCGCGAGGAGCCATCGGCCGGAGACAGAGGAGCGACGCAGGCGTACGTACCCCCGAGAACGCTAAAGACAGGAGAGAGTTCAATGCGACGTGGACATACATTGCTGTGGCTCATACCATCAATGCTAGCCTGTGTCTCGGTATCACCAACGTGGTGGTCTACTTTTATATCCATCACCCGGGCATCGGTACGCTATGCGAGCTTCACGCTATCATCGTATGGCTTAAGAACTGCTCATATGCTTTCACCAACCGCGATCTTCGACATGCGATGCTGCATCCAACCAGCCCGAACTTGCTGCCCGAGATGTATCTGGCGTGCCCCTATCCCCAGAATATCACCTTCCAAAACCTGGCCTACTTTTGGTGGGCACCTACCCTGGTGTATCAACCTGTCTATCCGCGCACATCACACATCCGATGGATTTTCGTCATGAAACGGACGCTGGAAGTCATTGGTCTTTCGGTCTTCATCTGGCTTACTTCGGCACAATACGCTTCGCCCCTGCTCCGCAACTCTCTGGACAAGATGGCAATACTGGATTTACCCTCCATCCTAGAACGATTGATGAAGCTCTCTACCATCTCCCTTGTTATATGGCTTGCTGGATTCTTTGCACTGTTTCAATCATTCATGAATGCTCTGGCAGAGATTACCAGGTTTGGTGATCGTAACTTTTACGGAGATTGGTGGAATAGTACGGACTTGCAGACATACTGGAGCACGTGGAACAAGCCCGTGTATCACTTCATGCGAAGGCATATCTTTTCGCCTCTGGTGGGCCGAGGATGGGGTCCTCAGACAGCAAGTGCAATGGTGTTTGTGTTCTCGGGATTTCTGCACGAGCTGGCTGTAGGCGTACCAACGCACAATATACTTGGTGAGTTCCCTCTCCTTGCGGGCCACCTGGTTTCTAACATAGCTGCCAGGTGTTGCATTCTTCGGGATGGTGGTTCAGCTGCCACTGATCATGATCACTAGACCATTAACAAGGATCGAGGGTATCACAGGCAAAGTGATTGGGAACTGCATATTCTGGATCAGCTTTTGCTTGGTCGGCCAGCCCCTGGCTGCTCTCCTGTACTTTTTTGCCTGGCAGGCCAAATATGGCAGTGTGAGCAGAACATACCACGCTTGATATAGCAACAATCGCTTTCATGTGTATACCTATGATGAGTGCATATATCGAGTATTATGACTTTTCTCCGACGCCGCTCTCCATCACATCGAGCTGTTAATCATGAAAACCCCGTGTCTTTGAGCCGAAGCTTCCAACCCTAGAAACATGCCTCAAAGCCTCACAGGCAGCAAACCAGCTTGTTACTATTGAGTCCTTGCGACCGGTGTCACTCTTACTTGAATGAATGTCCCATCGGCATCCAAATCACCATACCCGCCACCGTGACCGCTAAAGGGTCCAAGTGGCTCTACTGCACAAAGCTGCTGCTTCTATCATGCTGACTCCTCTGCTGAAACGAGGAGGGAGGGATCGACGATTTGAAACCCGAAGAAGAAGACGTATTCTTGTTCTCTTCCTACATCCATTCTCCAGCTCTGGTTTTCTCTTTTTTCTTTTCTTTTCTTTTTTTTTGTTTCTTCACTGCGCCCTGTCTCTCTCTCTCCTTCGCTTTCTTTCCGGTTACATACTCTGCTTCTTGGGGGTGTTGGTCTTGGGTAGAAACCGCTCACCATGCCAACAACACAGTCAGGATGGATAGGGCAGGGATGTGGTGACATGCTGGTTTATCGACCTCAAAGCATGTAGATATGATCTACGAAGTACCTCATAGAGAAGGCTCGACGCTGACCTCAACCCTCAACCCCCAGCCCTCCGGCCCATCAACCCAATGTTTCTTCTTACCCACATCCTCAACGCCTTTGACTGCATCACCCAACACGCCCAACCCCGTCATCACATCCCCCCCTCGCGCGTGCAAACCGCCAATCTAACACCCTCATCCACGCCCTTCTTCCCCATCCCCGCGCCCCAACTCGCATTAAAAGCGACCCTCTCCCTCCCCCTCTCCACCCGCCCAGCGGGATACACGTCCGCCACCAGCGCGGCCACTGAGCCCAGGTAGCTACACCACCACACCTCGTCGCGGCCTAGCAGCTGGCGCAGCCGATCCCGCAGACTCCCATGCGGCGGCGCCAGCTCGCCCGACCAGCGCTGACAGAGCATGAGCGCCAGCATGGCACGCTGGGGATGCGAGACGGCGTGCGCGGAGGCCAGGACGCCCGTCAGGGGCGCGTAGAGCGCGGCGAGCGAGGCTGACTCTTTCGCCAGCGACGTGTGCTCGTACAGCAGATCGGCCAGGGCGCGGATCAGCGGCCGCGAGAAGGAGGG
>NW_006916635.1:105139-123998 GCF_000464535.1 Endocarpon pusillum Z07020
GCGGCCGCGAGAAGGAGGGGGGCACTTCCAACTCCTGTTTCCCGGATCGGTTGTGGTTACCCTTGTTGCTGCTGCTGCTGCTGCTGCTGCTGTTGTTGTTGTTTAGGGGCAGGGCATCAGCCAACAGGTCGGCGATCTCGCCCGCAGAAGCGGAGCCGAGCTTCGCACTCGCCGCGCTCAGCGGATCCAGCGCCCGCGTCTCGGCATCCAGGCTCTGGAACAGCACCCCCTCCCTCACTCCGCCCTGGCAGAAGCGTATCTCCGCAATCTCCGGGATGGCGAGACACAGCACGTTGACCAGGAACGCGACGGCGGGGACCTGGGCAGCGCGCCGTTTGGAGACGCGGAAGATGCTCTCTTCGCCGTGTTTGTCGGCGCTGCTGCTGCTGCTGCTCTGGGCGGCGATCTCCTGGATGCGGGTGACGGATTGGAAGTCGGATTTGGAGACGCGGAAGCCGTTGATGAGCGGGATCGGGTACGGGTTCGGCTGGGCCTGCGACATGAGCAGGTAGCCCCAGCCGCGGAAGCCGCCGCCGGAGAGGTAGAGCGTGTAGCCGCCGTTCTGCGCCGCGGAAGTCTGGAGCGCGGAAGGGATGGAGAGGGAGGCGTAGGCGGCGCGGAAGGAGGTTTGCATCTCCGAGGCTAGGGAGGCGTGGGCGGCGGAGCCCCCCGGGTCGTGGGATTTGAGGTAGCTGAGTTGCCGCATCAGGGCCGCGGCGCCGTAGGGGAAGCTGATCGAGCCTTGCGGGTCGGTCTGGATGGTGCCGGCGTGCGAGCTCAGCCAGGTTAGTTGCGTACTGCCGCCTAGAAGTAGAGAAACTCAGCTCTCCACCCATGAGACGAAAGGGGAGGCTTCAATCGATGACTGATCGAGTAGATACATACCTCCCAGATCCATGACCAAGCCCTGCACGCCCTGAAAACTACTCGCCACCCCCATCGCCCCGATCCTTCCCTCCATCTCCTTCGCCAGCATCTGCACCCGCCATCCCGTCGCTTCCCGGATCTGATCCCGGAACTCGACCGAGTTGATCGCCGTTCTCGTCGCCTCGGTCGCTAGGACCTGGATGTTTGATTCCGGGACCCCGAAGTCGGAGCACGTGATCTTAAAGCGAAGTAGGGCTTCGACGACGGAGTCGATGGTGGATTGCGGGATGGGGATCCGGAGGTGAGGGTTGCTGGGGTTGCTGTACTGCGCGTCGTAGAGGGAGACGCCGAGGCGGGATTGGAAGACGGTGGGGAGGGAGCGGGCGGTGGGCGGGGAGAGGTCCGAGATGGAGAAGCGGATGCCGTTGCTGCAAGGGGTGGGATGGGGAGTAAGATGATTGTGTATTGGAATCGGTTATTGGCTTTGGGACGACGGGAAAGAGGAGAACAAGATCAAGGCGGATGGGGTTGGTATTGGTAGGGAAGGAAAATGGAATGAGAAGGGATGTCACACACCTGCCCATATCCACAATCCCGTGCAGATGGCTTGGGGAAGGGGGAGCCATGTTAACCCACCGGCGCTGCAAGCGGACAGTTGAGATCGCTTTGGCAGAGTATGAATCTACAATATAGGAGACGATATGTACTGGGCTTCAGCTTTGGATTGAGACAGCTGTATGTTGAAAGCTGGTTGGTGATTCATCCGTTCTGATGGCCTGGAAACTGAAACTAGGATTCTGTATAGATATCTTCTTGCAGGATACCTTTCCCGGAGATTGCACATAGGATTGCACATAGGATTGCACATAGGATTGCACATAGGACTGGTAGCGTAGCTGATGGTGCCTACGTTGAGTGTGGAAGTTGGGTCACAAGTGCAAACTGCCTGTTTAGGAATTGATTCGCCCATTCTTGGCAGGGGGTTGGAAAGCCGGCGTCACTGCAGTGGTGAGATGCAGGGCTGCTGCTGGCCTTGCAAGTTCACCAGAATCAGTAGCCAGGCAATAGGCAATACAGCTTCCTTGCCAAATTCTAGTCGGTCTATTCCAACCAAGCTCAGCCTCTATGAACCGAGAACGGTAGCTCGTTCTCCCGGAAGATGGACAGAACACATTGTTTCGCATACCAACCCACCTCAACATTGGCCACTTGATCTCCCACGGCCGTTCGTGCGTCATGACATGTCTCCATGCTCCAGTAGATGGCTTTGATCCTCATCTGGAGGATGAAATGCGTCTCCAAATGCCGAGTCATCCATCCCCTCTAGATTCAGATCTCCATGCTCGTCCCCGAAATCCACCAAGTCATGCCCAGTATCATCCAAATTCGCATCAAACCCACCTTGTCCAAGATCGAAATCAGCGGTATTCATGTCTTCGCCCTCACCCAGTTGCCCGCCGGATGGTTCAGCAGGCGTTAGACCTTGGGTGGCATGCGCTGTCGGAGAATGTGCGAAATCTGATGCGGCAGGCGGGCCAGCCCTTTCTGTTACCGGTTCGGGCACCTCAATTTGCGCCTCAGCTAGTCCTGGCGCATCTTCTTTCCTGATGTCTGCATTTAGGTCATCTACCATCACCCATTCACTGCCCTCATTCTCCACCGTCTGTGTTTCGACTTGTCGATCATCGTGATCAAGGCCGGCCATTTCAATATCAACGTCCATATCATCGAGTGAGGGGACTGTAGACTCTTCCATGGTGGTCTCTTCTCCTGCTGGTGGTTGGTTTTCAGGTCTATGCCCGTTGGTGACTGACTGTGATGTTTGAGGTGCATTCGCGCTGGGGTGTTGCAGCTGCTCCGCCTCAGGTGATACCCTCGTCTCAGTGGTGTTGGAAGCTTCAGTATTTGAATTATTTGTCTTGTTCTCGATAATAGCATTTTCCGGCGTTGGCTGTCTATTGGAAATGACGGCCGTTGGCGTTTGAAGCCTTTCTTCCAGTCCCCCTTTTTGAACGCACTCAACAGCCGAGACTGGCTTGATCTTCTTTCCACTGGCAGTCTCGACATCTCGAACAATATCGTCAATGTTCGCTGTGGCTCTCTGTCCACTTTCTGCCTCGCTATTCCCGAAAGTACTCGGCTGGCCACCCTCCGCAGTAGCTGCCCGTAGTTTCTTCTCTGCGCTGACCAGGGACAATGATCTGTCAAGCTTGGCCATTCGTCTAGCATGTCGTTTTTTCAGGTGCTCCAACTCGGCCTCCATTTCTGCTACCTTCTTCGCTGCTTTTGCGGTGAACTCCTCTGCCTTTGCAACTTCCATTCTGCCAACGCTGAGTCTTGATGCATTCGCGGGCGTTTCCTGAAGCACCGACGTAGGCGTGTCGAAAAAACCACTGGTTAGCGCTTCAAGCTCACCTTTGCGACCTAAACCCAGATCTGTAGGCAGAATTTGCTTCATGGCAAATGGAGAAGACATGATCTCTTCCATCCACTCGTGATGTTGCTCATATCGCATTCTGCTGATCTCTCTTGGAGTCATAAAATCCAACATGTCACCTCTAGATACGTCTTCCTCCTCTTCTAGTGTCGGCTCCAATGCGTTGCTGGGCCCTCGACGGTGCTGATTACGCTCAGGGACGCTCTTGATTGGTGCAGCGCCCATCTGGATCTGTGCAGCAGCAGCTGCTGCTGCTTGTTGTCTGGCTATCATGTGTGGCGGGTATTGCAGGCCTTGCGAAGACGGCATATTGATGGTTGGCCAATTGGCCTTATCATGAAGCATAAACTCTTTCCTGGCCAAGTGACCCTGACTTTGAAGAAAGCGACGTTGGCTCAACGCTGTCTGCACATTGGGCTGCAAAGGTAATTGACTGGAAGGTATGACATTTTCTCGATCCGCCCGGGAGTAGTGTATAATCCACAATGACGGGTCGCAAGGAGGGGCGTTGGAGTTCTTAGATTGTGTCAACCGGTATCTTTTTCTACAGTGGGCTGTGAAGGGTTCGTTTGGCCAGTGATAACCCCCTCGATGTAGCCACATTTCGACCATCTGTGGACCTATCAGCCAAAGTCGTTGGACTGCCGAGAAGACATGCATACATAGCCATTGTGCTCAGAGTTAAAAGCATGTTCTGCGTCACCCCATACATAGCCATCACTTGCGAAGTTGGCCCCTAGGTAATCGAGAGGTTGCCAAACCAGCAGTACGGTTCCATCTGGCGGGGCCTCGAGGAACTGCCAGACAACGGGCTGTAGGTCGTGTACAATCTTGGGAGCTTCTGTGAGGTAGCTGACTACAGTATCGAGTGACATTTGATTCAAGAAGGGGTATCGATACTTGGAGACCAGGTGCAGGTGCGGAAGCAATTCACGTGCCACGCCGGCCGCGGGATCGCGCAATGGTTGCTGCATTCTTGAAACCTGTAGCAGATGGGACAGTACTAATCGGAGGCCTGCATCGTGGCGATTCGGGTAAGTTATGATGTCCTGCAGCAATGTGGTTGGTGTCCAGTGCTGGTTTTACCTTATACTACTACCTGAGCTCCTTCGAGGCGCGTTTGCTTGGCAGTGGATGCCCCGGAAGTTGCCGACGAATTTCCTCTCAAGCCTCTAATAACCTACACCCGCCATGATACGTAACAGACGAAACCCTGCAGCTGCAGCTGCAGCTGATTGATGCCTGATCTGATTTTGATTATTCATCGGCTTAGCGAGCAAGCCTTCAGGTAAGTCCTTGGGGAGACTTCGGAGATATGGCTTTCCATCTACATAACACGTACGGCTTGAACTCGCACTCTCTGGAAAGCTAGTACTATCATTTTGGTTATTCACTTCCATTTCAAGCTCTTTGCGAATCAGCCACATTGGTTTCACTTAGGTGCTCCATACCTAAAAAGGTCTTTATCTAGCGACATGGCACAATCGAGTCAATTTCTTGCTATATGGTCTGCGGCCAAGAAGCGGTATGCCGAGGTGACAGGGATGGATATGGATGGTGATACCTTTCCACACCCGTCATCTATACGTGATCTCCAAGCCTCTCTGGACAAACAAAATGACAAGTTCGAGGATTTTAGGAAGAGGCGGGCCACAGTCTTTGACGTTTTGGAGGGAGCTTGTAAGCCTATTGAGCTCGTCAGTAATATAGCAGCCGGCGGGGCCGCCATGGCATTCCCTCCGAGTACCCTTTGCTTCGGGGCTATCACCTATCTCATTAATGCCGCAAAAGGAGTATCGGCATCCTACGATGCTATCATTGATATGATGGGCACCCTCAAGGATTTCCTAGTGCGATTGACGCTGTATGACCGAGAACAGCTTCCAACCGAACTTCAGGAGAAGCTTGCTGAGATCCTTGCCACTTTGCTGGAGGTGTTCGCGCGATCTACGAAGGAGGTCAAAAGGGGTGTAGGGGGAAGGCTTCTTTCCATGGGCAAGCATGTGCTGCGTGGAAACGACAAAAAGCTTGATGACCTTGTCAGCAGGCTTGATAAGATGACATTGGGTGAAAGCCAGTTGGTTGGCGTAGAAACGCTCACAGAAAGTAAACGGACAGGCAGGAAGGTCGACGACATCTCGGTCACCCTGATTGAAACGAAAACCAGTATTTCCCAAGGCAACCACAAAATAGGCGAGCTCAACGCCAATGTGCTGAACGTGCGAGAAAATGTTGGCACCATTATGGCGGTCCTAAACGAGTCCAGGGCAGAGGCGAATGAAGGAAGGGACAAAAAGCATATTGACAAGGCAAAGAGCATACTCGACCCTTCACCCAACCCAGAAGATATCTACACCGCCATTGACAGAACTCGAGTTCCTGGAACTGGTGACTGGATCAGAAAGGAGGCATCGTTCCAAGCTTGGATGAATCAGGACAGCCCGGTGCTCTGGGTCAGTGGCATCCCGGGAAGTGGGAAGAGTTATCTCTCTGGGAACATGATCTCATATCTCGCTCGAGAGCACCCCCAACGTGTTCAACATGCGTCACACACGTCCGTTGCGTACTTCTTCTTCAAAGATAACAACCCGCGAACGCGAAGTTTCAAGCAAGCGTTGAACGATCTTGCCTTCCAGGTAACGCAGAACGACCCAATATACGCCAAGTACATTGCCTCCAATTTCCAGTCGGCTTCGGAGATTGAAACACTGCAAAGCAAATGGCGACGGTTGTTCGTGGACTATTTTGTCAAGAAGGAGAAAGTGGACAGCAAGGTTTATCTGGTTCTTGATGGCGTTGATGAGGCTCTGGATTCCGAGCGACAGGAGTTCTTAGAGCTTCTTGTAGATCTCAAAGATGCCAGTCCGAGCATGTCCCGCACCTCGAGCATAAATTTGGTAATGGTCGGTCGGCCACAAGTCATCAAAGACATCAACGAAGCTTTGGAGGGATCGATTCCTACAATCTTTGTCGATTGGCGCAAGAACAATCAAGACATCATCAACTATGTCAGAGCAAGCATCAAAAAGTCCAAGGCGCTGAAGGCAACGCCGAAAGATCTGCAAGAGGAGATCATGCGAACTCTGGTGCAAGGTGCAAATGGTATGTTTCTCTGGGTGGATTTGATCATGCGAGAGTTGAGCAAGAAATCTCATGTGGGAACCATTCGGAAGAGTCTGCATCAGGCACCCAAAGGCCTCCGGGAGATGCTACGCCACGTCTTGGAAGGCTTCAGTTCCAGTCTTACCGAGGAGGATGCCGCTGATCTGAATTTGCTTCTCATGTGGGTGACCTGCGCTGCAACACCATTATCTCTGGGACAACTCGACACGATTTTAAAGCTACAGTTGCCCGAGGGAGAGGTCGTGTTGCTACTGGAATCAAAGCTTCGCAAGCAGTATGCCTCCTTTTTCACCCTCGTTCGTGAAGATGGTCTTTCCACCGCGGATCTACAGGCAGGGGGGTTAGCCTTGGCGTTTAACGAGGACGCTGGCCAGAGGAACGACGAAGAGGGACTCGATGATGTTGAGAACGATACCGACTTCGACTCGAATCGTGATACTACAATCGTCACGTTCTGTCACGCTTCAATTGGTGACTTCTTCCGTGACAAGAGTGAAATGAAGGCTCGATCCGGACGTGAAGACCCTGAAATAGGTGTCAACATCGTTGAAGCCAGAATCTGCACACTGAAGACCTGTCTAAACTTGATTTGCGATCCAGGCCTGGCGAAAAAGGCCGAAGACTCTGCATCTTCCATTATGCTGCAGTATGCAAAATTGCACTGGCATACTCATCTTAAAGAAGCTGTACAAGTTTTGGATGATGTAGTCTCAATGGAGAAAATAGAGGTTGGGAATCTACTGCTTAAAATGCTACGTGATGAGGCCGTTGTTTTTAAATGGTGTGGTGTACCGGCGTCGTCATTTTTTACTTTGGAAACCCTGAATCCCATACGCACGTGGCTGGAGCATTCGGACGTACTTGGTCGACTAGCTGAAGGAGACCGTCTATGGGTAGAAACAGCGAAAACAAATCCGGGAGAGTACTACCGTCCGACTGCTAAGGTGTTTGCAACACAATGGCTGGAAGATGCGTTCTGGGTCCCTAAAATATGCATGCTGGTCGTTCATAACATCCTAAATATCCTCCACGACCGCACGGACAACGATATGCCCAAGCCACTTGAGGCAGTCCCGATCTCTGTCATTTTGACCGCTGCGGAATGGCCACAACTTGAGAAGACAGCATTATGGCATAGAAGGCTGGCCATGTGTCTGCGAGAATACAAGTACTATGATGAAGCAATGGAGCACTTTCAAGTAGCATTAGATATCGATCCAGGCATGTGGCTAGCTTACGGCGGCATGGGGACGACTTATGCAGCCCAGAAAAAGTATAAAAAAGCCATCGAACTACAGAAACTATCGGATTCACTCATAGAAGGGTTGGTCTCAGGTAGGTTGGAGACGAAATCGAAGGAACAAGACAGCAGATCCGGTCTTACTGCCAGTCGAGGGATTGCCAACACCAATATCGCCAGCTATTACAAGGCAACGGGCGATTCTAATAATGCCCTGAAATTTTACAGGAAGGCATTCGAGTTCCAAAACCTAAACTACGAACTTGCATATAACTGCATCGAGATACTTGCAGATAAGAAACAAGGCTCTCATGACATTATCCAACTACTGAAAGGAATGCAGGACATGGTGCCTGGCAGAGACTGGTCAAGGCTAACAGCCATGATCTGGCAGTACTTTTGGTGGGATGAGCCATTCTTCATCACTTGCAAGGAGACAGCCGAGGTCCTTGATATATTGCCCTGGATGATAGAAGTTTACGAAGTCGCAGCATCAACAGCAAGAAAGAATCGCAACTCAGTGCTAGCTCTATCTCTAGAGATATGTATTTGCGAACTCTACCAAGCCGCCGGTTATGCGGAAGAGAAAGTGGTTCGCATGTGGGAAAGGATTCTGAAAGTAACCAGCAATCCCGGCGCCATGGAAAAATCGGACATGCAGGCCTGCAAAGACTACGTTGTCACCAAATACGCCCCATATTGTCTTGAAATGGCAAGGAAGCTCGGAAGCGCCACGCCTGAAGCAATGCAGTGGGTCGACAAATTAGAAAAACTGTGCAAGGTCAAGCAGAAGCCTACAGCCGACGCCCCGGAAGTGATTACGACTAACACCTCTGCCGTATATCTGGGGCTATGGTATCGTGAGACTGGTCGTGGTGAGGAAGCATTTGCATGCTTCCAACCTTTCATTAAGGAAGCCCTGATGATTCTCTCGGATGATGACCCGGACAATGATGTAGGTGGCTTTTATGACCTGGCTCATGCATTGGTGGCAGCAGGAGATGAGGAGAATACTGTAGCTGCTCTGCAATCCCTCCAGCCGCAGTTGATCGATGAGAACCAGGAGGATGGAAATGCTAGTGCTGATGTCGAGACTGACAGTAGCGTTGGCGAAGAAAATGATAAAGGTGGTGATGATAGGGGCGACAGCGAAGGGGGGGAGGGAGAAAAAGCTGAGCACAAAAGCAGTACGGATGAAGACATCAAAAGTACTCATTCAAATGAATCCTCCATGGACCAAGATAGCGCTGGCGACGGCGTCAGCCGTAACGAATTTCCCCTGTCTGAACTCATGAGCCGCTTGGCGAAGGCATCACCCGACGATCTTTATGAATGGCCATGGTGCTGTGACGGACCCTGCGGTCGCTCGTTCCCAATTTATGCTGAAGCAAATTTGTGCCGCATGTGCTTATTAGATATCTGTGACGACTGTCTAAAGCTGATCAAAGGTGGCGATCCGCGAGCGAAGAAGATATGCAGTCCAAACCATGCTTGGCTGCATGTTGATGCTCCAGAGCAGGAGGTGAGCAAGGGCCAGATCTTGATTGGTGGGAAAGCCATCCCGTTTGAGGAGTTTAAGGAGCGGTTGAGAGTCAAATGGAAGGTTTGAAAGGAAAAAGACTAGAAACACTCCCCCCAGGAGCGCCGAACGGTTTCAATCATGGACCACAAACCTATTGTTGTCAATCCGGATTTTGGGAGGTGACTTATTCCTTGCTTTGGACACCCTGTCATGCGGCCCGCAACAAATAAAAAGCATATGGGCGGCTGGCGTGCACCTAACATCCAACAAGCGGTCAAGATATCTCAAGCATTCAGATTTGAACAACGGAAAGGTCGGACCTTCTCAACAGCAAACCATGGCGATAGCATGCCATATTCTATTTACATAAGCAACGTACCGAAGGGGACACTGCCTGTGCCCAAAACCTGCTGGGGCGCCTGCCTGCCTGAACCCAGAATCCTACCTCTACCTAGCGAAGGATACACATGATGGCAGGCAAAGGCGAGCATAAAGAGAATCATGAGGTTCAGCAGTCGAAAGTTTGACAGTGTCACGTTCATTACTAGCACTCGAAAAGCGTCCCTTGATTTTAGGGTAGAAGAGTCTTCCAGCATGCAAAATGATATTTACCTCCATGAACAAGCTAGTAATTCTCATGAATCTGTCTCGAAGGGCAAATTACTCAGCGTCTCCTTATACGCCTTGATAACTTTCGGACAGAATGAATCTGCAGGTGTATGCGTCCTGCTGTCAAGTCCTCCACTCTGACAAAGGGGGGAAGGAAGGCCTTCGGATTTGTCGACAGAGCTGTTGACTATTTCCAGTGCATATCTCCTCGTTTACAATGTGCAATCTCCTCCGAATCTCCCTTGCACCAAAAAAAATATATATACTCCGCTTTGGCCGCGTAAACATCAGGGGTTGAAAACTATAACCTCCAGACCCGGCGGGCGTGAATCCAAACAAGCACGTACAAGAATGATTCCAAGTCGTACCGGTATGTGTGCGCAGCCTTCTGCAGCACCTGAACGATGCTGAACTCCATCGTCCCGGTCTGGTGTCTCGCTCCTGACCGTCCGCTGCCTGGGCCACGTCAAATGCTACCAGAGACTTAGATATCCTACATTTCGCTGGCTGTGGCGACAGTAGTTAAAGGCCATGTCTTGTCACAAGCTGGTGATCAATTGGAGTTACTGGCGAATCCTCCAGCAGATGATCTTCCTTCCTAGGTACCAGATTGGCAAGCGCAATGGTGGCCATTGAGGAGGGATCTCAGACATTACGTGTTCGCGCTCGTAAGGAGGACGAAGTACAGGCGCGTGGGCTTCCCCATTACGGCTCCCTCTATCGGTATCTCAATATAACCGACGCTGCCCTCTCAGCCATTGGTTTCGTATAGCAAAGAAGACTCTGAAAGATGCTGAAGTTGAATCTAATCTCCGTCCCGAGTTTGGTAGTGGATGGAAAGGTGTCTGTGATGGAATGTGCGGATTTGGCTGTTTAGTCTGCTGATTTTACAAGACTTTTGGGACACTGGGCTACTATAAACCTCCATGAGATGAGATATAAGATCTCAGAGTGATGAAGATTGCGGGCGTGGACTCGAGGCCGTTCCGGATACTTATCGCGTCCTAACGCGCTATACCTGAATAAGTAATGCAAGGGGCATAAGCGACATATCAGCATCATAGAAAGAAATCCACCGACGAGGAATAGCACATCGTTAAGATCCCTTATCAAAAGCCGCTTCTGCTTGTGATGACAATGAGCCGACTATAGCCTTCGCTTTCTTGCAGCTTTGCCGAGCTACCTTTACATATTCACCGATGAGAACAGCGTAAGAGCTAGGTAAGCTAGAGCCTAGTTGTTCTCTCTTGTGAAGCTTAAGAGGTACGGCCTCTTTATACACACCTCCTCGCACTACACCACTTACTAGATACCTCCTATTCGAAGATGCCAACATATGCTCTACTTGGAGCTACAGGCTCAACCGGATCAGCGATCTTACGATGCTTCCTTTCGCAGCCGCCAAAGTCTCTCGCACTCAATATCTTCGTACGATCCGAACCCAAACTCCGCAAATTGTTTCCAGATCTTGAGAGCACGACCGCCTTTAAGACTAATATTATCGAAGGCATACCAAGTGACAGTACCGCAATACGAGAATGTCTAGAGAATGTCGACGTAGTGATGGCATGCATCGGGTCGAACGAGAGCAAACGAGGCATGTCCCTGAGCTACGACACCGCCACCGCCATTATCGACGCCCTAAAGTCGAACCGAGAGACTCGAGGTTCTGCTTATAAACCTCCAACAATAATTCAACTCCGGAGCGCCTCGCTGAACCCGATATTGAGCGCTGCTATGCCCTGGATCGCTCGGAAAATGGCAGGCTTCTGCTTCCACTACATCTACGAGGACTTGGACCGAGCTTGTAAACTCTTCGCCTCTTCCGCAGCAGATTCGCCGGGGTTGCTAGATTACATCTTTATAGACCCGCCATCCATTCACGACGCTGATGGCACGATGCCGACGGGGTACAAATTGATTCTAGACGAGAAGCAGGAAGGAGCGCTAAGCTATGCGGATCTCGGAGCAGCATTTTGCGAAGTAGCGGAACGGAGAGAGGAATTTGCTGGAAAGGGTGTTGGTGTCACGGCGACAGGCACTGTGAATTTGACCTGGGGGACCTTGCAAGGGTATATGGCTACAGGTGCGAAATCGAGGATATGGGGTTGAATTATAGCAGCTCTGACCGTGGTCTTATACTGCTAAATGACACGAGGTACATATGAAGCGCGAGAGGATCTTTTCGGAGAGAGTGCTGATGCACTCCTCTGTTCAGCGCTGATTAACCATTTCTCGCTGCCTGCATCAAAGTGCAACTTAGACTCCGAATTTCATGCAGCGTATTGCTCGCGCCGTTGCAAGTCTCGCAATGCTGCAGGAGGTGTCGCAGGAGCGTTATGTGCTCACACCGATCAGCATGAGACTTCGTGACGACATCGCACAGGCAAGCCTCGCTCGTAAGTACTCCGGCAAAATGTCAGCCTACGGTTGCAGATGTATCACGAGTTGCTCTCTAATCCAAAAGAAATGCTTGACAATGTGCGAGCACCATGATGAACCTGAACAACTATTATCAAGAGCATAGCTACACGTCGCCGACGGATGTGAAGAACACCCAAGCATATTCACGAGCGCTTTCAAGGACATCGCCTACTTCGAGTGGCTCACGAGGTTTCCAGCACTCTACACAATCTTCAACAAAGCCATGGCTTTCGCACAGCCTAACAGGCGTGGATGTGATCGCAACCGCCTATGCGTGAGACCAACTTCAGCCAGGTCCGGACGGAGTCACAGTTATTGACTTTGGCGGAGGGAAAGGACATGCGCTAAAGGAAGTTATTCGTCATTATTCCAATATCTCAAGCCACGCCGTCCGGGAAGACCTATAGAATGTAGTGCCGACTGCACTCCCGTGCTTGCTGCAGCCGTCAAGGCCGATTTCTTGGAGCAGGATCAGCCTGTCAAGGGTGCGGCAGCGTACATGTTTCGCCACTGTTTCTGCGATTGGGCGACGAGTACTGCTTGAAGATTTTGAAGACTCATTTTCCGACGATGCAAGGATATCAATCAAGGCTCTTGCTGAGCGACTTGGTCATTCTGGACGAGGGAGCATTTCCGTCCAAGACATTGCGGGACATCAACATGATGCCATGCAGTGGAAAGGAGAAGGGTGAAAAGCAATGGCACGCGCTTCTCGACAACTTGAAGGGCGGGTTCCGCATTCTTAATGTCGATTGCAAGGAGGATTCAAATAACAGTCTCGTTGAGGTTTTTCTAAAAGATTAGATAATTCACAGCTCGAGGTAGGACGGAAGCTTGCCTTCTTAATATCGATTGCAAAGAGGATTCGAATAATAGTCTCGTCAAGGCTATGCTGAAAGATTAGAAAATTCTTCCAAACTCAAGACAGGGGCGGCAGCCTGATTTTTGTTATTTCTTCCTCTGACATGTTTCGGGTTGCGGTCGTGTCTCGTACAAGCTTCCGGGTTTTCATGTTAGATGAAGGATGGCATGGTATGGCGTAGAGGAGCATTGCCTGCAAAGATTCTCGAAATTTAGACATTGCTACGATGCAACCTATTTTCGAGATGACTGCGTCTTTATACTCCAGTGTGAGAGTACACGGGCAGATCTAGCTTTCACACATTGCGTCGATTTGACCCTTAACGATCAGACCAGTCCCGCCGAATGAAAGACCCAGTACAGCGGTGGTAGTATGGTCCATACACAACCCCTCAGTATCGCTAACGGCGCCTTGAAATTGATTCTTGTCTTTCCGGTCGGGACCACGCTCACGCCCACCCAGTCCCATTCCGTATCGGCTCTATCTTTCGACCCGCATTCGATCATACCCGCGGCCAAGTCCAAGTAGCTCAAAAATGTTTCGTCCCTCTCCGTAGTCACTGCGTGACCCGACTGCTTGTCGTGTACGAGCCCTCCCGGCTGTACAAAAATAGCGGTCATCCACGAGCGGTGCAGCGCGTAGTAAGCTTGTGCGCGTTGAAGGTCGGCGTAGATGTGACTGAAACCAGTCCAGACCAAGTACCGCGCCCAGGTCGGGGTTTCGCGGCAGAGACGGTCATTGATGGTTCCGCTGCTGAGCACAATGATCCGCGGCAGCGCCGCCGAGCTCTTCTGCACACATCGGATGTGACTCAGTGCCGCCACGACCGCATGCCCTGTTTCCAGCGCAATGGAACATCCCGGCGTGTTCTCTTCCGTCGCGATGCACGAGAAGACTGCATCGCAGGGAGCGATACATTCAGCGAGGACGGGAATGTCGTTGAGTGACGATTCGAAGATTCTAACGCGCTTGTTGTCTCGAAGCTCCGACGACTGCCCGTGCAGCTTCTTCGCGGAGCGTACGAAGCAGCGAACTTTCACAGAGGAGTCTTTCAGCAAAAGAGTGAGAATGGCTTGACCCGTGTTGCCGGTTGCGCCGAGAATAGCGAAGGTAGGCATGCTGTTGAGTCTCTGCTTGCACTCTCTTCCACAGAATGACCCGCTTGTCGATGTTCATAATTGATGTACCCATGCATATCAATCTGTTTCCTCAACTCGTGACGTCGATCGGAGCTCACATGCCGATGCTGCAGTCTGATTGGCTGCAGCTCTTGACATCATCAAAGTCTACAGGTGTGGCCCTTGATGAGGCATTGGGGTCTGGATACATGAGGCGATCAGTGTTTTGGCTATGTTGTCCATGATACCGACGTCATTCGCGTTACAACTCACTCGCCAGATCAGCAACCACTTGCTCAACAGTATCCAAGCAGAGCCAGGAACAATGCTCGGGGCCTAGACGCGGCTCTTAATATGCTGGAACTCGTGTATGATCGCAGGGAGTCCAAAGCGTTGGGTCTTTTTCTCGTGCGCTACATGGAGCAGTTCCGTTTGATCTAGCATTGGATTAGTCCGGTAAGGTCCACTTTCACTAACAAATCGATGCTATAATCAACGACCTAGAACAACTCTGTGCCCAGCGAGCCAAAAGACACCTCTCTAATACGTCAAGCGAATCGCTCAATTGGTATTGGAGCAAGCTTGCTCCGTACTACGCAGCTACTTCAAGACATTTCGCAGTTAATTTGACACGAAATGGTGATGCCAGCAGAGATTAGAAAGAGGTGGTCACTGTTGTGGAGGGTGGGCAGTCCTACTTTTTTTGGCATGTAGCTCTAGGCCGTGATCAGAATTCGCCCTACTCCGTAACCTTCCCAATATGAAAACCATGATCACACAAATATACCATGGTCACTTCTAGAATGCAAAATCGACAGTCCAAGCTGAAAAAAGTAAAGCGTTGCAAAAGCACTCGATTGTGTGAGTAAAGTACTCATGCTATACATGAGATATGGCAGAAGGATAAGGTGATGTACTAACATGGTTCCGTTCTGACAGTAAGTGATGAGATAGACCACCTTTCTAACCGAAGGTCTTGCCTAGACACTAGGGCGATGTCTAACCAGCTTCAGCTGTTGGTTATGTTTCAGGTGCTGTCTCCAAGCGCCATTGGTCTCGAAGCTGAGCGTGTGTTTTAGTTCGACCCGCTATTTTGGTACCCCCGAAATCTCGGAGAGATCCACCCGAAAGTTCTGCCTACATCTTCTCAAGTCTGCCCTGAGTGGACAGAGTAAGATAACTTTCCGAGCTACAGAAACAGCACCTTATCGAGGATGGTAGGCAAGCAGTATTGAAATATGTACTTGGCAGCATCTTCACGACTCTCGAACGAGGTAAGATCTGGATCACGACATATTTAGCGTACTTATGATCCTATTGTACCACCCACCCCCATTGGATGGCACCTGCTTATGGCACCTGCTTATGGCCTCAGCTGCTCACAAATGATGCAATTGTTGCTACTGCGAGCTTCAAGCTTTGTGAATCGCGCAATACATCTCTTGAGATGGTGCATATCATGCGCTGATCATCGAGGAGCTGAAAAAATACAAAAACAGTATGCAGCCCAACCTATGTACCCGTCCTGACTTGCAAAATAAAACCGGCGAGGAGGTATCTTTCATTCGTTCCATCGAAATCAAGAATTTGCATCAGACGGCTATACTTGCCTCGAACCACGTACAACAAACCCACGTTTTGAATCGAAGTCACTTGACAATTCAAGCTCGCCTGGTGCTAAGAAATGAGAATATCTCTGATTCTCACAGCTCTTGGAGCGGCCATTGTACAAGCAGCATATCCAGGTGACATTGTGCAGTATTGGTCGGTCCTCCAATGAGCCTTCTGGCTACAATCGTGGTTTGAGGTGAAGGTGCTTACCTGCAACATAACAGGGTCGACCAATCCGCTATTCTGGTCAATGGTTCGATAATTGGAGGACTATCGTCACCACCATCAGGATGGTTTGAAGCAATCGTTCAGGGCGCCGTTTACATTGCGGCACTCGACAGCCGAAGTGAGGCGCTCGCCTTCCAACAACTCGCAGTCTCCCATGCCGCCCACGACAGCCTAGTTTGGATCTTCCATGGTACACGCTTGTACGCGACTGTTGACTCAAAGTTAAAAGCTGTACTTGCGCCGATTGGAATCAACCAGTCCTCTGTGGACTACCAACGCGCCACTAACATTGGACAAAAGGCTGCGGTGAACATCACGAGAGCGCGCAGCGATGATGGCATCAATTATTTCGTAGACTATATCCAGCAACCTGCGATTCCAGGGGTTTATGAACAAACTCCGGGTGGCTCGCCCATCCCGGATACTCCACAGGCCCGGTACCTTCGCCTATTCGGTGGCCTTGGTGATGTGACACGTTTTAGGGCACCACCTCCGCCATCCATCAATTCCTCTGGCTACGAAGACTTCCTACTATATGTGAAGCAACAAGGTGCACGAAACTCAACATTTCGCCGGTCATATGATACGGAGACAGCTTATTTCTGGCGAGAGTCCAGTCCAATGTAAGAAAGACTCTGCCTGGGTCAGCCCGATACTGATCTCGCCCAGAGGGTGGAACAGACTTGCGCACGGCGTTGTAGGCAATTCTCTCGCTACAGACGTTGTTGCCTCTGCGAAGTTTTATGCGCAGTTGAACTACGCCCTCGCGAATGCAGCTATTGCCGCCTGGGACGCAAAGTGAGCGGAAGCCTTATTTTATCCCTCTCGAACACCGTGTCAGTACGAGAAAGTGCTGACAATACTTCATCCAGATTCTTTTACAACACATGGCGTCCTGTGACCGCTATTCGAAGAACCGACATCTGGTTGCCCAGTGGCAGAAACGTCTCCGATCCAACCTGGACACCACTTCTCACTCCCACGCCAAGTCATCAAGAATACTTATCCACGCACGCGACATTTGGCGGTGCCGCAGCTGCCGTGATACGAAATTGGAACGGCGGCGACGCGATCAATATCACGCAGAGCAGTAATGTCACACTAGACAACATTGGCGTCATCACTCGACGAATCACAAATTTGTCGGAGGCTGCCAAGGAAAATGGTGATAGTAGGGTCTTTGGTGGTGTGAGTCTTTCCCTCAATTCCGCAATTCACAGCTCTATAGGAAACTCACTGCTAACAAAATATTCCGGGGGTATGTAGATACATTTCCAATTCGCTTCTGACGTGGGGAGACAGGTTGGTGATTCTGTGGGACGTGAAACACTTAGGCTTTTTGACGAGAATTGGGCCAAGTTCTAATCTGGGCCAAAATCCCAAGCTTGAGACAAAGCCGGGAGGTAAGGTGCCCTCCAAGCGACCAGTACTCTTGTACATACTGAGTACTACTGGTGCAAAATCTGCTCTGTCCATGCATGCATGCATTGTGAAACCAAACCCGATGCGATTTGCGCTCTTGAATCGTGGCCATGTCTGCGGCTTTCAAAATATGCCCTCCAATATACCCTTCATCCACTGTGCTAGAATACTGGCCGGGGGGTAATCGGACCGAAGGACCTCCGGACATACATAACCCCATGATTCGGCCCGGAGGCCATTAGAGTTGGTGAGTCGGGTACGCACGGAGTAAATCATGCGAGGCAGCCGCGTAGAGACGGGATCCTTATATTTTTAGTTTATACGCAAGAACCGGGGGCTAGTAAAGAAAAAGTATCAAACCGGGACCCACTATATAAGTAAATTCTTAGGTAGTATCGTCTCCGACCATGTCAAATAGATACCAGTTATGGAGTAATAGTATAGCCATACGGAGTGAGTGATGCTTTGTTACGAATTCCTCCTCCTGGCTCAGTCAGATGCAGCCAAAGAATTCGGGATTTTTCTTGTTATTTAGGTACTTGAAGCTGACTCGTTCTTGTGCCATGCACGCATCAAAAAGGTACAGTATTTAGCAGCTTGCCCGCGATCGGTTTCGGATGGATCACCCCGATCATGATGTGAGGACGACGACGGCGATGATGCCTGGCTGGCAATGTGCTTGAATGTGGGTCCAAGGATTTATTTGTCATGCTCTTGTTGAACCAATAAGTTAGGATGATGGTGCCTGCAGGATCTTTCCAGCGAGCGAGGCTGTGTGACAGCGATCGTGAGGTGAGGTAAGGGCGGAAAAGAAGAACCAGATAGAGGATAGAGTAGACAACATGCGCACTTTGTGAGAAATACCCTTTGGTTTTTGCAAAGTCTAATCTGCGAACCGCCACTGGATTGTATAGTATATATAGATATAGATAGAGATATTCGGTTCTCGGCTTCAATCTCCTGGCTCCTTCGGCAAATTTTATACCAACGTCCATTCTCATAGTCAGCCAAGCGCAGCTCTTCGAACAAGAAATTCTCATACTCGCTCTGCCTCGTAT
This sequence comes from Endocarpon pusillum Z07020, assembly GCF_000464535.1. Classification (NCBI taxonomy): domain Eukaryota; kingdom Fungi; phylum Ascomycota; class Eurotiomycetes; order Verrucariales; family Verrucariaceae; genus Endocarpon; species Endocarpon pusillum. The sequence continues at coordinate 123,661 of NW_006916635.1, forward strand.
TGGCATGATACAGGACATCCTCCCTCGGTAGTCTCAACGACTCCCTTGATTGGAGTAAAGCTCCTGACAGCTGTCCCTCGACATTGTGGGATCCCCTCTTGAACCTTCCAAACAAACTCCCTAGAGCTGGGTTGTCACGTGTTGCTGGCAACCCCCCAATCCCTGCTTGGAGAAGTTGGCATCCCTGCAAAGCTGTCATAACTGGCTGGAGACATTGAAGGCCACACATATATGCCCTTCTCGCCTCCGATCGTTAGGAAGTTTCGGCAGACCAGATCCCATGGATCCACAAAGAAACTCAACTTGGGTTTGTTAGAGGATGTAGCAAATAGCGTACG
>NW_006916636.1:0-103667 GCF_000464535.1 Endocarpon pusillum Z07020
CCACTAGCAGCTCGGCCCGCCGGGAGTGCTACAGGGGCTAGGCCGATTCGCTAATCAGGGCCATCAAGGTTGGCTTGCTTTCAGGGAGGATGTAGGGGATAGAAGATCCAATATGGAAATCTCCACCTCTTCTCGATCGAACTTGATGGCGCTGAGATGCCATAGTAGAGACCACCAACCAGAGGCTATCGCGAGGCAGGATCATGCAGCGCTCACCCACAAATCACCTGGGAGCGCTGAGCAGTGGGTGGATGGTAGGTGATGAGGGAATATGGATCTCGTTAAGCACTGCCTGTGGACAAGCGCTGCTATGATAAATGTCCGGCCTATATACGAGATGGCAAACAATACAAGAAGGACGAAAACTTCAGCGACCATTCCCCGATCAGTCTCCCAATTCATCCTGCCGGTCAATATTCGCTCGCCATAGGGCTGCCTCCTGCCTCAATGCCGATGCCCCTATCGCAAAAATGTTCAATCGATCATAGCAGTCATAACAAGCAGTCGTCCTGCATCGCGCACACCTGTACATCCGAACTCCCGATGAGTGGCCACAGTACTCACACCGCGTCTGTCTTGTCGCGTTGTTGAACATTGGATGCAGACAAGTTGCCCGAGCGGCTGCGAAGGCCTCTTCTGCTGCCTCGGCCGCCTCATCTTGCTGGCCCTCCTCAGCCTCGTTTTCACCGCCGGGATATAAGGCGCAGTAACACGTTCTCCAGAATTGTCCGCACGAGAAGCAAAATTCAGTACCACATAGACACCTAAAATACGGTCAGCGAAGTCGTCTAAAGCACTTCTGGATTCTAACGTTATGTGGTTGCATGCTTCTCGTAATTCCACGACCTCAGGGCAGCCTGGGCACTGCTGCAATTTTCCAGAATTGATCAATTCCTGATGGGATACTCTTGTCGTTTCCGAGGGGCACTCATCGTGGTCATGCAGCGGTTCCATGTTCCCACAGGCGAGACAAGTAGATGTGCCGCATTCGAGGCAAGCGTCCAAGTGGACACCCGTCCCTCGCTGGCCAAGAAAAACCGAGCAGCGAGGATTGGCGCAATATATCCGCTGATCTCTTGGTGTCTCCATCTCTTCGTACTTGTTCAAATACATTTGAACAACGCTTTCTCCGAGAAATGGCGCCAAACTCTTCATCTCGTCATCGTCGATTTTTTGGCAGCAACGGGCAGGCCAGTTGAGTCCAAAGCCCTGCAAGGCAAGCTCGATCCTTGCTATCAAGCAAGCACGACCCCAGAGATGGCCGCAACTCAGCTGCTGTAGTTCTTGTGTGGGCGTACCACAAGAGATACAACTCTGCAACTGTTCCTCAGTGCTATATTGAGCCACAGATTCGGATTCCTCTCGAGCGCTCGGTGGCCATTCCGGGGTAATAGAGGTAGGGTCATTGCGCGGAACGTAGAAGGCGCCGAACCAATCTCTCTCATCGATACCATGACCAGCGCCACGATGACCCCACGTCTGGGGCTCTGCCACTGCTATTTCTTGCTGCGAGCTTTCAGAAGCGATTGAATCTGATGATGCGGAAGGCCACGACATTTCCGTTCTTGGAATTACTGAAGTTGTGATTCTTGACAAAGGCTGATAAAATATATATTGAGGTAGGTCGAAATGGCAAAAACGTGGAATAATGCGAAGAAGAATCATCAAAGCGAGAACAATATTTATTCTGGAGCATGGTGTAAAACTATCATGAAGTGGGTCCTCTTCACCAAGAAGATCCGTCTCTGCCCTTCAATTGGCGTACCATGCTTCAGGTACCCAGAATTTCAGTTACCTTACGACGGTCAATTGCGCCATTTTCAATCGCCCTTCTTGACTATGGCAGTACGTCGGTGAGTCCGAGACATTGAGTGGAGCAAGGTAATTGCACATCTTTCGTGTCTCCATCCCCAATGATTTGCCAAATTTGAGGCCTATCACATGGCGCTACACCAACACTATGGGATGTCATTTACCTTACATGTCCACTTGTGCATGTGTATACTTACTGTGTGTCCATTCATTACAGCTAGCATGCATTGTTTGCTGTCCTTCTATTTCTACACGAGCAAGCATAGAGCTGTTTGGGCCGTGCAAACCGGATGGCATTTGTTATTGCATGAGCATATTTGATTCAATGTCTGGTAAATGCGACTAGAGCTTGTACATAGCTACCTTTGAACGCAATTCCCGATACGTGCGTTCTCCCTCAAAAGTCCTATCATTCCATCTACGACAACCATGCAAATATCGCCAGATCGGTCGCTTCTCAATTCCGGTTAATTGTTCTTGTCTTTTGGGGTTATATGTTCTTATCCAAATCAACCAAATGTGCAGAGACTTTGTCCTTAATCTTCTGCAGACTGTTCCAGGCAGCCTGATATCTTCTCTCGAGTTGCATGGCTTATCCGCTACGAGACAGCCTATCTAGGCTCAGCCTCAGCCCAATTCGAAGTATTTTTGATCCGAGAAGAGGACATGGTCATTAGCGGCTCATTCTAGGGCACCTCAGGATGGGATTCCTCTGATATAGGACGCCAGCGCAGGTCGAGCATCGTGCTACCAGCTGCGCCGTGCACGGCATGCTGCTTATATATAGCAGTCTTTCCTTTGCTATACGTGTTCTGGCCGTCATAGGGCCCCTACCGTGCATGCACATATGGAAGTTGCCTGGCCTGGCCATCATGGTAGAAGCATCACGTTGCAATACCTGTGTTTCGAAGCGCTTCGTTCGAACGAGACTGTACCGTGAACTGACATTACTTCAAGACTCCTTAGCCAGTACCATCAGCGCAAATTGCTCAAGGAATGGTTGTCTCCAAAAGCGTTCTCTCTGTATTGCAGTTTCAAAGTCCTCGTGCCACCACACGAGCTTGAAAAGTGTTTGCTGAAATTATATATTTAGCTGATATCACTTCACAATATGAATCTGTGATCCTTGACGGGTCTCTTCCCTTACAAGAATCTGCGAGTCCTGCATCAAGGAGAAATCCAGCTTCTGACTTCTCAGCTCTGTGCACATTTCACAACCACTCAAGCCTCCACGAAGCCGATTACAGCATCAATCACTTTCGATATGGCCACCAACTGTGACGTTGCAAGCTCGAGCGAGGAATCAGTGGTTCTACCAACCTACACAGAAGAGCCATCCTGCTCAGATGATATTCTTTCCACTACCATAGCCATGTCTCATTCTTCTCTTGGAACATTCGAACCCGAGAATGAGCGTGAATACGACGGATCAAAGAACGTAACAAAGCCCCCCTCTACAGATCATGAAACAACCCACGAAAGCAGTCTCCTAGACGAAGTTGCTTCAGGCGATCGACCGACGGAAAGCGTCGTTGCTGCATCAGGCCGAAGCCTACCCACGGACGAAATGTTGCATGAACGAATTAACCAAGAAGAACAAGGGGTGGCACAAACGGCTGATGTTTGGGTCACGGAGCATCGAGTACCTCATACTTGGCATGAGCACGAAGAAGTCCTGAATGAACAGCGTCATGAGCAGGCCGAGGAGGGCAAGACCAGTTAGATGCAGAGCCTGATGATCAAGGCATGGCGGGCTTGAGAGCCACGGAGAATCATCAATGCATCATCTGCTGGGAATCAGTGGGTGACCTGCCAGCCGACAACTACGTTCAGCTCCAATGCGGATGCATCTATTGCCGCGATTGCATCAACGCAGCGCTCGAGCTTTCAATCCGGTGTGAGGCAAACTTCCCTCTTCATTGTGCCTGTAAGCACCCGTTACCCATCGAAGAAATATACCACCTGTTGGCGGATAAGTTATTGGACAGATACTTTGCTGTTCTTCCGGAGTGGACCTCCGTGCATTGCACATATTGCGCCAAGTGTCTGCAATATATTGACTCTAAGGAGTTCCGAGAAGATGCAAGGTACAGCACGTGTACCAGCTGTATAGAAGAGACCTGTCGAGAGTGTAAAGCTAGCAAAAGCGATCACGAAACTGGGTGCCCGCCCGATACTGATCGCCAGAAGCTATTACAGCTGAGCACCTCTGAAAGCTGGAAGCAGTGTAGTAGCTGTGGTAATCTCATCGAGAAGGATTTCGGTTGCAATCACATGACGTAAGTATGTAACAGCCTTTCAATGGGATCGCGACTGACTGAGGCAACAGCTGCCTCTGTGAACATGACTTTTGCTACGTCTGTGGATATAGTCCTTACGATAGCCACGACTGCGGAGTCGGCAACGGCAATCTCGACAGGGATGAGGATGACTGGCATGATGATCGTCCGGACTGGCAGGAGTATATATTCGATGAAGAGGGTAATCCAATCTGCGAGCACACAGTATTCGAGAACTCGCCATATGGGGGGCGCTGTCAAGGCGCTTGTGGCCACGTCTTGCCATTCTACCTGAATGAGTGCTCGAACTGTGAGCTCAGAGTCTGCAATTATTGTGTTGCAGCACGCAATTTTGTCCCTCGTGAACAGAATGACGATACTGCCGACAGAGATGTATCCTCAGGTACGGCTCTTGATCCGGAACAAGGACAAACTCAAGTTCATGACGAAGGACCTCAGCAGTCTGAGTCTGCAACTCAAGATGATGCCTATACAGCTGAGTCCACTGACATTGTGTCTGGTGTGGCCTCAGATCAGCACTCTCGACGAAAGCCCTAACTCCGTCGATGAATTTTCGTCACCTTTCTCAAGCTCTATCTGACATGAATTTACCCGAAGAAGGTCACTTCGACGTTCTCAACGACTTCGGCTACCGGCTTTGTCACTTAACTGGCAGAAATAGCAATATTCTTATCGAGTGCTCGTGAGATCAAAAGACAGTCCTAGCATAGCTTTCGGCAGAGATGGGTCCAACTGTAGGCATAGGTGAAGCTGTCGAACGTTGCTGACTAATCAGGAGAATCTAGATATCACGTGACATCCGGTCTACAGAAGCGTTGGGAGAAGACCGGGAAGGCGGCGATGAAGACGGGAACTCTGACACCGTCCTAGAGTGAGGAAGATAGCTTTCGCCAGCCTGCTTGAGCATCTTCTATTCATAATTATTTTACACAGTTGGATACTTTTGACTATCCTTTCTGCAAACTTCTTTATGCCCTTGAGTAAGATCTACGAGGTACGGGACACTTTAGAGTAGTACTAGGTAGAATACCATAGGATCGCAACAACGCATTCAAGTGCCTCGAATAGTGGCCGATGACAAGGCTTGAAAAGCGCCAGTTAAAATACGAATAGTGATAAAAGACAGCTGCTTGAGAATGAATTGATCCTTTGCTTTTCATGTTGTCGTTTATACGGTCACTAAATCACTGCTTCACTTGGAATTTGTATTGGTCTTTCCGATCCAAATAAACCACCTTGCTACTCAACCCTGCATCCTCCATTGCCTTCTTGAAATCCGACAACGGCGATAGGAAAACGTCATAATCACTGAAGAGAGCCTGTTAGCACACCAGTGCCACGTCTCTAATGGTGAATCGGAGACATACTCGTAATGTATCGGAATCGTCAGATCCGGATTGATTAACCTCACCAGCTCAAGCCCTTGCTTCGCATCCATCGTTATCATCAGCAGTGGCACGGAAGGCGAAGGGACAGTCGTGCCGCCGAGATGGATGAGCATGAGGTCGATGTTCTGGCCCTTGTAGCGTTCTGGGATCTCCTTCAGCTCATCGACCATTAGGGTGTCGCCGGATATGTAAATCCTACACCTTGTCAGCAATATTGATTTGATGGAAGGTTCGGCACACCTGTAGCCGCATTTGAAGCTGTCGTCTGATCCCCCGCTTGTGTTGTATCCGAGTTCGACCATCCAGCCGTTGGTTGGAGGGACCTTTCATGAGTCAGCACACAATGGGCCCTACTGAACCCGTTGCCTGAGCCTACGGCGTTGACTAGGTCATTCAACGACCCCAGGACGCCAGAAGGCACATGCTTCCCTGGCATGCCGGTGACCTTGATTGCTGGACTCTTTCCTGGTTGGGCCCCATCTTTCTTCACATCTACTAGCATATTATTGTAGAAGTCTAGATCGTAGACTTCTGTAAAGGCTTCACCTTCGCCTTTGCCTTTCAGATGGGATGCGGCGTGTGGTGTGGTGATTATGGGGAGGTCTCGACGGAGAGACTCCTCCACCTTCTGATCGAAGTGATCGCTTGTGACACCTTAGCCCTGGCTACATATGATAAAGGGTTATAGAAGAACAGGCCTACGCATGGTAATGAGAAAGAAGAACTAGGTCGATGTTGGGTAGATCGTGAAGGTCAATGGCGGGGTTGGTCTTTCTGGTACCTGTCACACCTGGACCGAGATGGACGTGGTCACCGGCGTGGAGAAAGTTGGGCTGAAGAGTATGCTGTTAGTGATCCGGCTTTCCGGGTTCAATTGGAGTGACTGGGTGCACATCTGTCATGACGCGAATGCCCTCCCATTCTCTGGTCACCCGTCGTAATTAGCGGCCCTCCAACGACAGCACACCAAGAGTAGCTGACAAGATCGTGGTCGCCGTGCCGACGAAGAAGATGCTCGCATTTTCATCACCGGACCCTGAAGGATGAACTTTGACTTCTGCTGGTTGGAGATTGGCATTGGAGAACCCCTTTTCGGTGGGAAAGTCACGGGTAGGAGGCTTCTCCCCAGGTTTGATTTCGAGATGCTTCATTGCCGTAATTGGTACGAAAGTAGAAGTGATTGTACAAAGTATCACATGTACAAGAACGATATGATGGAAGAGCGAAGCTTCAAGGCATTTTGTGCTACAGCAATGAGGGATACAGTACGGGTTCATCTTGATGCGGGGCAGCTGATTAACCTTGCGTAGCCCCCCGCTCTTCTTCGTCTGCCAGCAGCATTATTTGACTCACTGGACTTGTAGGTGAGGGCTTCTACTGTGCATAAGTCCTTGGGGGATGACACAACAATCAAGAGTACTGCCTTTTTGTAAATCCATCTCACAAAGAGAGTCTGCCAAGACCTTTTTTTCCATCAAAAATAGGTGAGAATATTTCAAAATAATTTACTTTCCGCCAAGACTTCCATTTGACCAATTCAACTTGAAGTTTGTCAAATTTCAAAAGTCTTGCACGGATTTGGTTTATTTGCCAAGAATTTGATTTGGTTGGCTCAGTTCAATGACTCGATTTGATTCAAATGGACACACTAGGACTCAGCGAATCGCTTCATGTTTCTACGCATTTCAATCCCACAAAATCTAGTATACTCTGATGATGGCAGTCACGTCATGATCAGAATCCCAGATGCGTTTAGCCTGTCTATTCTCTTCTTCAGCATCTCCCTGTTGCATGGCTGGGTGAGTATCTTTCCTCCCCATGCTCGCATTCATAGGGAGCCCAACCACTTTCCATGATCAATCAAGGGGATGAGCTCATAGCCGTGGCAATCTCAGGTTTGCTAAATTCCTGGTTTGAGTCACGGGTGTCTCTTCTTCTGCTTCTGCTTCTACTGCTGCTACTATCACTCTGCGTACAGACCTTCTACTTCGCCCTTTCACATCTTACATTTTGGAAGTGATGATGTTCTTCTTGAATCTCTCTTAACTTGTAGGCTAGAGCCGTGCTTACCCTAGCAGAGAATGAAACATAGTCGGAGACAGAATGCGTCTATCTCACTGAACGTAATGTTCACAACTCAATCTTGTGCAAGTGTTTGCAACTGAAGATGGTATGGCGCATTGTGATATGTCTGTCGACCTACTCATCAAATTCTATCTACCATGTATTTATCTTTCGCCTCGTTCGTGATTACTCTCTTCCTACATTTTCTTAGAGTACCGCAAACATGGGGGCTGTACTTTCGTGAAATCATGGCCAGACGACCTTCGCGATGTAGATGCGAATTAGTTTTACGCGGCTCTACGCTTCTCAAACCAACCTCCGCACGCTCTCCTGGTTCACAGAAGAGTGCCTGGTGAGCGTTCAAAGTTCTCTAAGGCCATGTTCTCTACCAGGTGGGAAAACCCGTCCATAGCTGCTGGAGGCCTTCAACCCATCAGTCATCTTGAGGCGGTCTTGTTGCTCGATTGTGATGAGGGTGTCCCTTACCTGCAGACGAATGTTGGGTCTCCAAGCCGGCTAGGAAGCATACGCTAATCATTTTCCTAGGCTTGAGCTTGCCTATCTAACCTATACCACAGAATACATTGTGAAGGAGAACTTCACAGAGGCTCTGATTCAAGCAACGAGCCGGCACCACTCAGAACTTTCTTCTGGGATGATCTTCAGCTTCAGCCTTGACCATGGACACGAAGCTGATTAAGGCGATCATTCGAGATACAAACATCGCTGTATCACAGGTTTCAGAACCCGTACACGCAAATCATACCAGAAAGATCCAGGGTTCGCTGGCACTGGCCGACGATGGACCCACTTAATCACCAGCAGATTGTCGCCTATTTTCCGAAAATACATAAAGTTCTTCTGAGCATGATATATGGCATGACCCCTGGATTGAATCCCGAAGGCAAGCTTGAAAAGGTGAACTACCTTCCTAGCAGAGGTAGTCTTCTACGCAGATTACTACGATCTCCTTGAGATCAATCCGTTGAAAAGTTGACGGATGGGCAAGTTCGCTTCATGATCTTTGGCCGGACATCTGTGACGACGCCAGCTTTTAGGTCGGACTCAGTCGCTATCTCCTGGCGGAGGAAATATTCCGGGACTCAATCAAGCATATAGTTGGAAGTGATGAGTAGCATCTTGGGGAGGAAACAAAATATTCCTTGTCTGACGATGTGTACGAGGTTGTTGAGGGTGTGCAATCAATTCTCAACATGGAAGAAAGATCTCCATGTAAAAGATCGGGACACATTGTCAACAGGAGGGGTTCTCCATATGGTGACCGCCACGTTCGAGAAGATGACAAGCAATTGGAAGCAGCTATTGGTCAATCTACTAGGAGGTTATGACAGCCTCTTCAAGGCCTGCTGTGTTCATGGTTCATTATATTCTGATGGATAGCGAACACTATCAAGTCTTTATTGGGAATCGAAGCGCAATCTCTGGAACGAGTTTATAATCATATAGATATCTATATGACTGTTGGAAGAAGAATGACTTTTCGGCATTGTTCCATGGGGCAGTGTATCTAGTCAAATCAAATCCCAATCAAATTAAATCACAATCAAATCAAATCACGTTTGTCAAATTAACCCAAATTGAGTCTTGGCAGAAAAGTTGTATATTGGCTTAAACTTGTTGCAAAAATAAAAAGTCTTGGCGGACTCCTTTTGCGAGATGGAAATTCTTGACAGTTATCCTAACAAAACTATTGCTTATTAAGATTTGACTCGTTTGACAAATGAATCAAATGAACCAAATCGGCGCTAAATTTGGTTCATTTGGTTTGATGGATACCCTGCCATGGGGAAACAGTGGAGGACCGTGGACGTGGCAAGGACCCATCAAGTCGAGATTGAGCACTTGAATAACTGTGCTACCAAGGTCTTTTCCAAGGAGGTCTCGCCATTCCACTTGTCTCCACCTTTCGATGATCACCTGTATAGTTACGATTGCCACAGAGGACTTGGCTGTCTTGGACTATGCAAAGCCAAGTGTGTCTACTGCAGGCCTTGGTGCGAGGGAGAGGATTACTTCACCTGTCTCGAATCATTGAATTGCCAGAGCAGATTTGGGGTTCAACTCTTGCTTCTAAGAAAATTCCACGAGTCTACACCACGCCAGCCATAGCCTACCGGAAGTCCATAGGGACCGATTTCACATACTGATTGCCTGAAGAGGGATGGCAGACGATTCGGCATCTTACAGCCATCTTCGACCGATTGGTCTCTTGATGAAGTAAGAGTCTGTAAAGAGCTTGCGCTCAATGATATTGCCTTGTTCGAATACTATGCGACTTTATTGGAGTGTAGTTATGTCAGTAATGACGAAGAGCGCAATACTGCGACTAACAACCTCCTGGATATGGTGCTCAAACATGCCTTTCCCGACACAAGCCGAATGCTGCACTGTGACAGGATGGTCGAAATGAACTTTCATGTGAATATGACCTGGACGTACCACTTTAACATCTCAACAGTTTCATAACTTGACTTTAATAGGGAGACGAAATGGTTCACACGATCCAGGATACCCCTGGCCTTTTTTAGTCTTTTCTCTGAAACGCCGGCGCACGTCTCACATAGTACCAAGTACCACACTCCCGGTCTGACATGGATACTGGGCAGACGTAGACGGAGCAATGTCACCAGCTACCCAGTCCTGTCCTTCACACAATATACTGGGATCTCTGCTTGTCCCCGATGGGTGCTCGTGCGACACCTCCCCTTGCAGGTCCTAGGCTCCGCAATGCCGGCATTGTTTGCTCCACCTCCTGCCCAATCATGGAATGTCCCAGGATTCAGACTCTTCATAAACGAACCTGCAAGTCAGACCACTTGATTTTCCAAACAGCTACGTAATAGATCTTGATCTTGCCAATCTCGTGTGACATTTTCTGATGCACGTCTTCCGTCCTTCCGCACTGCCCGAGGGCAATTTGAGGCCCTCACACACCGAGTAAAGGATAAATCCAACCTAACTGACCGAGTAGTGGTACTAATCATTACTACATTCAATACTGAAGTACAGGCCTCCTCCTCCATGCGACATGCTTTCCTTCTCAAATAAAGTCCTGGTTAGCAGCGCACTTCATACACCGGGGCCCACCCTTGCTCTAGCTTACCGCTTACTACGTAATTAGCTGTTACACACTATCATCCAGAGGCATGCACAATGTACGATGTACCCCGTATGCACTCCACATTATTGACGTACTCCGCACTTCCGGTCCCGCAGGTATAGTAGTGACATTGCTCCCGCGGTCCGGTCCGCTGAGGGCGAAAGTACCTCTCTATATGCGAGACGTCTGCTCGATTGGACGCAAACAGGATAAAGAAAATAGATTGCTGCCAGGAGCTCAGACAATCCTATGAAAGATCTACCTATGCACTCTATGGATAAACATGACGGTATCTAATCCTGGCAGCCTCGATCACTCCTGGCAAACCCCCATTACCCCATCAGTGACGGTGGGTAGTGGGCAATGAGAGTACCGCAATGTTGATCGACAAGTAGAAAATACCAATGAGAGCCAGCCGCATATCCAGGTGATGTCCATTCACCCCTTCCATCCTCCATGTAGCCGGGTATACTCTTCTCTTGTCCGAGTCTATGCCTGGCAACGTACCCTTGGAGGTCTACAACAGAATCCGAATAAAAGATAACTCTGACCACCATTTTCGTACATCTTGAGACCAAAAGCTTTCCACGACGATGTGCAATTGCACTAACTAACGTCGTTGACGTACCGATCGATCAAGCTTCTATAATTATTCCAGGAAACCGTCAAACGCTGTGCTGCTGGGGATGCTGGGGATGTTTGTGATTTTTCCTTTCGATTCCACCTTGACTAGTCCTCGGCACACATCTGCTAATTGTCCGTGGGTGAGAGTGAAGGTATGAACCCCTACTGCAGGCAATACTTGCGCTTGTTGCATGCCGCCACCGCTGGGCCGATAATTAGAGGATAGAAGAGAAAAGTTGAGAGAGTTCGTGAGATCGAGGACGCTCCTCGATCGCAACCTTGCCGCCCAGGCCCCGACTTTAGGGCTGCGTTCGTCCGGTCAGGGATAGACACGCTAGCACGAAAGTGGGAAAAGCTCTTGGCGCCAATAAAGTTCATGATCAAGACTTGGGCACTCAGGAACAACTGAAACTTGAAGACGAGTACATGAATCTCTTACTCTAGACAAGCGAGTTGCATTTTCCAAATATTTTCATAGTCCTCCTTTCGTAGTACTCAACCCATGTTGCAATTCCACACCTGCCTGAGCCTCATCACTAAGCCCCTGCTCTCTCCTGAACAGGAGTTGGATCGGGACAGTAGTAACTTCAATAGGTACTCTACCTTGGTACATGCTACTACGTACTACATATGCCACCCCTGGTACTTGGGCAACCAGCTAGTAATGTAGCTAAATTCGTGACACACAGCACACCCACACGACGGCATTAGTCATTACTATCTGGTTGGCCCCCAGTTTCCAGGCCAGCCACTCACCCACATTTCGTTTTGTTGGTGTTATTAAATTTTTGGTTGGAGTTGGGCTCATCGTTTGATGATTGTTTCCGGGATGGAATGTCACCGAACCCTTGTTCGTAAGATGAAACGGAGCTCCTCGGTGGCGCCCCCCTTGGCTGGCTTGCTGGCTGATTGAGGGAAGGGTCCAGCGCCTGCTCGAACACTAGTAGCTATCTATATCGAATCACATCTTTCGTGGCTTGAAAGGGGAAAAAAATAGGGGGAGGGGGTTATGGGAGGCAACACCCTCAAGGCCTGGCATGACGATGCCACTAAAGATGTATTGAATATGATCTTGGACCATATAGAACAAGTGTGGTAGTAACAGTACTAGTAGTAGTTGAATGCAAGCTTCGCTCTGCTATGCCCAAGACGCCTTGCTCAAATGCAGGCTTTTCTCTTGCACGCAAATCAGAACAACCAACACAGCTGTTTCAGCAACAACAGCATGCAACGTGATGCAAAGCATCGCAATGCTCAATGCCCATTTAATCTCTCTAATCTCGTCATAACCGAACTGATAACAGCTGCCTCTCTCTCAACCATATACATAGCTTCCTCAATCTTAGCCTTCTGTAGCTTGGGCGGCACGCCTAAATTGGACATTCGTGAAACTGACGAAGCATTCGAGGTGGTGCGAAGTAAGCTGCTGCCTTTTTGAGGTGATGGGGAATCGGGTCCTTGGGATTTCTGGACTTCTCCTGCTTCGGCAAGAAGGGATTCTGCGAGATCCAGAACCTGACAGCTGATTAGTAAATTTGTTACATAGAGAGTGGACGTTAACACTTACCACTTCGAACCTGCTAGCAACTGGTTTGTCGGTTTGTGCCTCTGGCACATCGACTTCCATTTCGGAATCAACACCAAACGTAGTTGCCAGATTCGTGATTTCGCTCATCCAAGCCTTTTCCTTGGTGCTTAACTCCCTCGTACCAGCAGTTGCACGACCGACTTTTCGTCTCAAAGCCTCGTATCGCTCGCTCAAGCTCTGCTGCCTGTCTCTAGCCTTTGCAATCCTGTGTTCACAGCGGCTGTTACGATCACCGTGTTCGGTCTCCACTGATGTGTCATTGCGTTGGATCCGTTCTGAGAGTTCGGCCATTTGTCTTACTTGATCCCCAAGCTCCTCTCTCAGTCTGTCACATCTGCGAAAGAGCTCTGCAGCAGCTTGTTCTAACTGCGATGTTTGGGATGACAATATCCGATGTGCTGCCGTCATGATATCTAAGGTGCTCGGACTGAGACGAATCTCTTGCTTCAGTGCTGCTCTGTGTCGTTGAGGTACGTTGGCCGACGAGAAATGTTTTAGCAGAGTCGTTGCAGGTTTATAAAAGATAGGCGATGGCTCGTATGGGGCTCGAGGTGATGCAATAATGGTGTCGCCCGACAAGGTAAGATCCAACTGGGCATCGGGAGAGTTAGGGCCTAGGGAGTCATTTCTGCGTGCCAGGATCACAGTCTGCGATGTTGTGTCAGGTGTATCGAACGTAGTAGCGTAGGGTCCTGATGCAGAGCATGTGAGGAGGAAATAGCCGATTTCTGGATTGTTCATGATCAAGGCGCTTGAGAGATGCTCCGAAGGTTTCTCATTGGTGCTGTCGGAACAATCGAGTATCTCTTCGGCAAGGATAATTTCGTCACGACACAAGACTTTGAGACGGAAATCCCGGCCAGTATCTGAGGAAGCTGGTGACAGTAGCTCTGTTTCCAGGCGTGAAGCCCAAGACGACAACGATAGATAATCAACACGTGCCTTCGAAGTCAGGTAGAAGTCGTACGGGGCGATTGGGTCTTGCGAGAACGTTGGCCAATTTTCAGTGCCGGGTTCGCCGTTGCCAATCTCCAGGGATTCAACCAGAATTAGATCCTTTGGCTCGCCAACAGGGACGGTGAAAGCACTTTTTCTGGTTTGGGGCAGCCACTGGCCAGATACACCTTCGGGATCAAGACACACATGGACCCTACCTGTTGTTGTTGCCAGGCATATGACGGTGCTAGATAGACGATCTTCTATCAGCCCTTCGAGATCCGTGTAGTCCTCTTCTTCGCCTGAAAGTAGATCTTCTGCGTTGACTTTTGCTGCTATAACGTGAACATCGGAGACATCGAGATCCACTTCATTCTCTTCAAGGTCGAACAAGAAGGGTCCTTGCAGTCGTGGTATTGCGCTCGGGGCCACTGGTCGACTTCTGGTCTGTGTGGGGAGTGAAGGTTCTGCGTCTGAACTTGAGGGCAATGGCTCCTCACCGTCAATCTCTTGAACCCATTCAAATTGTTGTTCCACTGCCCGCTTCTCATCCGGCTCAACGGAATCATCCTGAATGGACGCTAGTTTTGAGACGACTGAAGTGGATAATGATGGGATCAGAGTCGATGTAGGTCTCCATTTCGAGGGAAGCAGCGGGCAGAGAGCATACACGTCTGCATTTCTCATGGCAATCCACAATGTCATGGGAGCCCAGCCATCCTCTTCTTCACGGCCTTTGCCTCCAAAAGAAGCTGCAGAGACCTCCATCTCGAAGGCATCTGCAGAAAATCCTCTGCTCTTACCAAAACCCGAAGGTTGAAAATCTTCGTCACAGGAAGTGCCATCCACTAATTTCTGCAAGTCAATGGCGAGACTAGGTCTATCAAAAGACCAGTTGTTGCTTC
This sequence comes from Endocarpon pusillum Z07020, assembly GCF_000464535.1. Lineage (NCBI taxonomy): Eukaryota > Fungi > Ascomycota > Eurotiomycetes > Verrucariales > Verrucariaceae > Endocarpon > Endocarpon pusillum. Next base: position 14,739 of record NW_006916636.1, read on the forward strand.
GATCAAGCTCCCAGACCCTGACGGCAGCTTCTGCTGTGATAGTCACCAGGCAGTCTGAGGAGGCAGTACTGCAGGCGAGTGGGTGCCACAGAGCGGAAACAAGTGGCGACTGGGGTATTACATGTGTAGTAGGCCCCAGCTGGTGTACTTTGAGCTTCAATGGAGACCCATCCCCAGCTGATAAATGCGAAGCGTCTGGTAAAATAGCAACATGTATCGTATGTTCCGTCAAGATAGCCAGAAAATTGCCGGAAGGAGAGATTGTCAACTGCCGTATTTGTTGATAGATAGGTGCAAGCAATACCTGTCCAAGTCAGTCTGAATACCTGGGACAGAACAGTCATTCTGGCATACCCTGTAGGTGGGAAGCTGGCCTTCATGTTGATGCTCCAGCAACTTGCTTCTGCTACCCGCATGGTATGTCTGCTCCTCCCAATCATTCTTTATCATGCCCAAGTCTGTCCATCGTATTTGATTCCCGATGACCACAAAGATCTCAGTCCCCCGTCGTGCAAGAAGCCTGTGTGGTCCATAGTATGGTTGGTCAACGACCTCACGTCTTGGAGACGAGAGGTGGGAAGGGAGCTTTGAAGGAGTCGAATCGTGATTCTGAATACTTATGAAAGCTTGTGATCCAGGGGAAGGTCTAGATAGCCATGGAGGTGTATAGCTTATGATTTTCGGCATGATTGTTGATCGAACTGCTGGAGCTGGACACGTCGCAAGCGTCTTTAAGAGCGCGTCTTTCTGGCTGTTAAGACATTTCGGCCAGGGATCGGTAGATATATCCAACCCTGCCAGCTAAAAAACTTAATTTGCAATGGTTTCAGTTGCTTTATTGTCGCATTCCATGTTGCAGTAGTGTATCCTGTAGGGGCGGCTTGAATAGTGTTGCGGAGTGGATCCCAGTCTCCAACACCCGTTTGAGAACAAAGTACCAACCTGCAACAATGGCCACAACTATGCTTACGACCGTCGAAAGGCTGGACAAGCCAAGCGCCTACTATCTAGGAAGAGTACGTGTGGCTGAGACCATTTGAAGCTTGCGTCTCATCTTGTCTGGGGGGCTGACCTCTCTGGCTCTAATATAGAATAAGAAGCGGAAATTCGATCGTGACAGGGATGAGCGAGAGAGCAAAGACAGACGCGAAGAGGAAGCAGCCGACCCTCTCAAAGATGCCACTACCCTCTACGTTGGCAATTTGTACGTCGTTGCACTGACCTTTGTTCACGCGATCCAGCAGGCTCTAAGGGTGATTACAGGTCGTTCTACACCACAGAGGAGCAAATACATGAGCTTTTTGCAAAGTGAGCTATCTACCAAGTCCTCCACGACCGTTGCTGACTTGTCCTGCAACAAGATGTGGAGAAATCAAACGGCTTGTAATGGGACTCGATCGATATCAGAAAACTCCGTGCGGATTTTGCTTCGTCGAGTACTACACCCACCAAGACGCACTTGACTGTATGAAATATATTGGCGGTACCAAGTTGGACGAACGGATCATTCGAACCGATTTAGATCCAGGATTTCAAGAGGGCAGACAGTACGGGTGAGCATGAGCGGTTCCATAAAGACGATGCCTTACTGACAATGAGGGATCAGGCGGGGCAAATCTGGAGGCCAAGTGCGAGACGAATATCGAGACGAATATGACCCTGGGAGAGGAGGTTTTGGTCGTGCTGTCGAGATGGAGCGGATCAAGGAAGAAGAAGAATACGGTCGTGGAAGATAGCGGAAGATACCCTCCAAATTTCAATGTTCATCGATGCAACAACATTGAAATGCAAGTGCGCCTTCATCAAGTCAAGTTCATCTATTGATATCAGCCGTCGGCAAGGCTGCTGTTTTCGAACTCTTCGGCACGTTGCATCAACTGCCTTAGCCACCATACATGAATGCGTATGTCGCCAGTCAACTCAGGGTGAAAACTGGTCCCAAATACATTCCCTTGACGAACAGCAATAATGTCACCCGCTTCCGCTTCGCCCTCGCCACTGGAAGCTTTGAGGCCGGCTTTCTTGATTCTGTCAGGGAGCAAGCCCAGCACCTCGACATCTTTCGATAGTGCCCTTCTGGCTTCCACACCCTCGGCTTGCCGCAATGGAGCAATCACTGTATCTTGTCGTTGTTCCTCCCCTTTCTGCTCCCCTTGGACATGTGGCAGGATTCTCTCAACCACCGGAGCTCGAATGAATATGCCTTGGAAGGCTGAACCGGCGCCGTCAGTGCCAGTGCTTATACCATGAAGAAATGGAAGATCTAAATCCGCCACAAAGCTCTCCACCTGTCTACCAAAGTGGTTACGGTTGACACGGACATCAAGTCCACCAATCAATTCTTGTCCACCCTGCTTGGTTCGATTTGCAGATTCAGCCAACAAAATCAAACCAGCGCAGGTGCCCCAGGTCGGTTTGCGCTGAAGCCTAGATCGTTGTTAGACAATCAAGAAAGAGACACCAAGGAGTCTTGTACTTGACAAAGTCTCTGAGAGGCTCCAGGAGATTGGACCTGGCAGCGACCAGGGAAATTGTAGTGCTTTCGCCCCCAGGAATTATTAATGCATCACACAGAGACAATTTTTCTGCAGTGCGTATTTCATGAAACACGAATGTGATATCCAGCCTCGCGTCAAGCACATTTTTGAGAATGTACTCTGACGCCCTTTGTAGGAGATGCAGATGTTCCCGAAAAGCGCCTTGTAGAGCGAGGACGCCCACAGTAATATTCATGGCATGTTGAGAAATTGTACGGAGGGACGCATTACCTTTCAATAGAAAAATGACACACCATTACTAATTGACTACTACGTATGTATTATTTTCTGCCGGCTCTTGCCGCTCCCAAGCCAAGCACCCCTGAGCTTGGCATCTTCAAAGCTAGTCCAGAAGGGGGATATCGTCAACATGCCACTTTCCCGGCACAATAATACTACTACTTAATACTTCACAGAATTACCATTCAACATCCTTCACAGTAAGAAGGACGCTGGATTAGAGACGCCATAGCACTTTACATGGAAGTGACAACCGGTATGCTGTGATTCGAGTGAGGGACTCCGGCATATTGCAATTCAGCCATTCTTGCGACTGGATACAAGTGGCAAGAAGGAGTGCAATTGCACACTTGCTTCTCTACTCGAATTACTTCTTTGGCCTTCTCACACCTACCTTCAGTTGTTGATATGCCGTATGCATCCATGGAGGCACTGTCGCCTCGTTCAGCCAACCTACCAATGAAGCCTCCGACAGCGGTCAAGAAGACTAAGGTCGATACTCGTGCGAAACCAGCACAGTCTGGCGTAAATCCCGACAAGATCGACGAAAAATGGCGACCTGCAGCTGTGATCAAAGAGCCAGAGCCAGAAGGAAACACATATGTAACTGGGAAGAAACTTGGCCGGGGAGGGTTCGCTGTCTGCTTTGAGGGTAGATCAGAGCGTACTGCGGAGATATTCGCCCTTAAAGTGGTCAAGTCTCATGTGGAGCAGAAGAAACAATTGGAGAAGGTTCATTTCAACTTCAGGTAGAAGAAATTCAATACTGACGGAGCCTCCAGTTTCGGACGGAATTGCAAATCCATGCGAAAATGCACCATCCTAGCATCGTCGAATTTTATCGTGCGTTCGCTTTTGAAAATTATACTTACGTTGTCCTCGAGCTATGCCCCAACGGTTCTTTGATGGATATGGTCAAAAATCGAAAGTCTCTTAGTCTGCCCGAAGTTCGTCGATACATGATTCAGCTTTGTGGAGGGGTAAAATACATGCATCAACGCTGTGTCATTCATAGGGACTTGAAAATGGGCAACATCTTTATGGACTCCCATATGAACATCAAGATTGGAGATTTCGGCCTTGCTGCGGTGGTGGTGGACGACAAAGAGCGTAGGAGGACCATGTGCGGCACGCCTAATTATATTGCTCCAGAGTTGCTGGGGAAAAAGGGTGCTCTAGACGGCCATGGCAACAAGGTCGATACCTGGGCAATCGGAATCATCTGCTATGCCATGCTGATTGGCACTCCTCCTTTCGCCTCCAAATCACAAACCGAAATTTACGAGAAGCTGAAGCAGCTCCAATACGAATGGAAGGAAGATTGTCAATATTTCATTCCTAACCAAGCCAAGAACCTTGTGACGCTGTGTTTGAATCTGAATCCCACTGAGCGGCCTGGTATGGACGACTTGGTTGAACATGAGTTTTTTAAGATGGGTGCCATAGCGGAGGAGCTCGACCGTTCTTGCCTTAGAAGCCCACCCCTCTGGCTCGAGCATGCTGATCCTCGGGGTGATAAGGTCACGCCAGGGTATGGGGTAGATCATCCCGCAATCTGCGAAATTTCTGGTGTTGGCAAAACGGCCACAGGCCGGTCGAGACCAGCAGTAGGTGGAAATGTGAATGTTTCGGCAATGGTTGAGGTCGAGCTTGAGAATGCTAATGGGTGTGCGCCTGCTATCCCAATGCCCGAAGGTGTAATATACAAGGAATTTGTAGCAGCCAAAGAGGAGTGGAATGCCAGCAGGAAACGGCCTCTGACCGTTCCCAAGATCCGCGGTCGACAGGCGCCAGCATCGAATACTGATAAGCTAGACATGCAGCTTTTATCGGAAGCACTGCCGGAGACGCTCACGTCGCGCAGTGTCTCCACTACCACCACTGCGCCTACCTTTGCTACAGGCATTTCGCAAGCCTTGCAACATAGAGCACCTGTGCAAAGCTTCGCCGCCCAACAGCGCCAGCAGGCTTTTTCTTCTCGAGCGATCAGCCGCACGGTTGCTCCTAACCAGCTGACAAGCCGAGTAGCTTCCACACGCGAAGGAAGAGCGCATTCGACGCGGGAACTTCAGCCGAAGGAGTCGTCTCGCCAAACAGTTCGTATCAAGACACGGCCGGCAGAGCCAGCCTCGCAGAACTCTCAAGGTTATCTCCGAGAGCAGCCAGTTCGAGCTGGTGTACGTGTCACGCGCAGCACTACGATCCGCGATACACCTAAATATGCTGTGGAGAACGCGTCCGAGAACGCGATTGTTCCTGATCGGCGAGAGATCCAAACCGCAGAATCCGCTCAGGAGCAACAACGACCAGTTCGAGCGCGTCCGGCCAGGTCAACGACCGCAAACCGTACAGAAGCCCAACCACGGCCTAAACGTCGAAATCTGTCCCGAGAGATAACAGCTGATCAGGAGATTTCAGCTCGCTCTTCATCATCGTCTGGCTCAGAAGCTGCCAGCAGGCCACTGGAGGTCATTGGTAGTAATGACCTGAAGCCAAAGAAGGCGCTCTTAATTTCAACAAGGTCGAGAGCTGAGACTGCTAAAGCCGTGGGCAGCTTGTCTGCTACTCCTGCGAGGGCCACCATTTTTGCCCCAACTGACATCACCACACCGGTACCTGGCTCTTCAGTTGACTCCGTAATGAATAACCTCCAGGAAATATACCACGACCTTGCACTCGATGATTGCATTCACGAAGAATCCACAAAGCGTTTTCGTGGAGTCCCGTCCACTGCTCATCCGATTGTGGAGAAGTGGGTAGATTATACGGAAAGATACGGCATAGGTTATCTACTATCTGACGGTGCTGCAGGCGCTGCTCTCAAATCCTCCATGGATAACGCAAGATCCAGTTGTTGTGTTGTAATCAGAAATTCCAGGGAGCATTACCGTCGTCGAACTCGTCAAGAGGAAGTGCAGATTGTTCCACAAGGTCCACAAGCGACGCCTGTCGAGTTCTACGAAACGTTTGCCAAGGATGGGATCAGGAAAGCATCGGTGCCTGCGGAAGACTTCAACTACGACCAAGCGCGACCTTGGAAATGGATTGACGGCAGGGAAGTTGTTGCGAGTCTTTCGCAGCAAGCCAAAGACGATCATGCGGCTGAGAGGCTAAAATTACTCGGATTGCTGGATAGATTTGGAAAATACATGACCAACCTGAATGCGATGAACACGGAAGAGACGAAAGAGGCAAGAGTAGAGACATTCATCAGATTCTACCAGCGTTTCGGCAATGTCGGGGCGTGGGGATTTGGAGACGGATCGTTCCAATTCAACTTTCCCGACCACACGAAACTCCTCTTCTACCGATCTGGCAAAGACCACGGTCACAGCCTGATGATGGACCTTTACTATTTGCAGCCCGAGGATGCGAAGTACCTTGCCAAGTACGGGACATTTATGGACAGATCAATGGAAAGAAGGAGTTCGTTTACTGTCCCAGTCTCTGGGATCTTGGGTGGATCGGAGACGCGATATGTAGATATCATCAAGAGTAACCAGGTCAAAGAAAAGCTCTCATGGATCCGAGATGTATTTGCTCTATGGGTTCGGGGGGGAGGGCTGGGAAGGACGGGAAATGAGAGGCTAGTTTGGACCGGTCTGCGACTCAAGAAGGTTGATCGTGGCAACAAAAATGATATGGTCTGGGTCACTGTCGGCAGGGACGGTGGAGACGGGGAGGTCATTCGGGAAAAATGAGGCCAGACGTGTACATGGCCGAAGTTCTTTGCCTTCGTGTTGGAGCTGGAGCTGGTAGCGTCTGCGCTTCTTGCCGCAAGTGTCTATCAGGTGTATCGTCATCCATTTTTCATGGCATAGAGACGAGGGTCTTCTGCATCGAGCTTGGCCTGCCTTACCCTGACCCGGTAGTGATTTGTATCAATGATGCTGCAGGGGCTTTAGCCGCGTTGTGGTGACAGTTAAGATACAGTGGTACGCACATTTCTGTAGAATTTCTGATTTTGATACACTATTCGCTTGATCTCACCTGATTTAGCATCGTTTTGCGTTCATATTACATGATAGTGTGATTTGTGTCACGTCTTTGCCTTTTACCACTTTAGGGGAGGGGAACATAGTTTGTTGTTAGCTTCGCTCTAGTAAACGCTATGTAAACAAGCAACGCTCTGTATCCGTCCTTGTCGTAGTAAGGATAGAGTGCCCAGAAATCGCTTAATTAGGACTAGCGTATCTAACGTCGGCTGTGTATGCCATGAGCATCTATAACTGCTTGACAACGCGCAGGCATCACTTCAAGCAGCTCATGGGTGAGCCAGAGGACTCTAAGCAGCTGTAATGGCCGCTGCACTCAAGCGAACTTTGGACGTAGCTGTGATGATTGAGGGGGGATCCCATCGATCCATCGGTTCCGGATCACGGAGCGCTGGAGTATTGATGAAGTAACCAACGAGAAGCATTGTGTCCCGATCTCGTGGGATTGGGTAGCACGGGCCAAGGCCGGGGTTGATAAGTAATCGTATCAGTAGAGTGTTTGGGATGGTGATTGGTTGTAGAGGTAGGACAGGTCGATCTGTAACTTGCTTGATCGGGTGAATATCCAATTTCAGAATGCTGGAATGGTTGCACAACACCCACGTGCGCAGGCCTTACTACGTTATTCATCATTCGTACTCTTAGTGCTCGACTCAGAATGTAGTTACTCCGAATCATGCAACGAAACCCTACTTCCCTGCTTTATCTCTCGACGCAAAATGAAACCCAGGTTTAGCAACCCGGGAACCCCTCGTATCGTTCCGAATCCGATTATCCCCGGATGCTTTCACTACCCTCATGCCTCTAACATCGCAAAACCCCCGGAAAATACCCCCCTTCCCTGCTCTGGCTCGATAGGAACCCTGTCTCCAGCAAGGATCAGTAGTTCGTGGTGAAGATAGGCAAGATAGACAAGATACTGCTAAGTATCCACACTGACCCTCCAAGAAAGGGACTAGAACTCAATACATAATCCGGGGGAGGGGAGGAAATGAAATAATGTGTAGCTCAGCGCTAGCATCTATACAGAACAGCCAAGTTTAAACTAGTAAGATGCAACGTAATTTTCCAAACTCGCTAGAATGTCATGGATGTGCTCCAGTCAAGCTTTACAGTAGTAACTGCCTGGACAAGGGCTCCGACATGACGCCTTAATACTAGTCCTTGGCAAATTAACCGATGGTCTGTTAATATAAAGGTCGTCTAAGGACCATAATCCGAGCGTCATATGACCATAATTTGGGAAAAAGACGTCTTAGATAACGTAATATAATTGGATTTCAAATGTCTTGGCGACATATCTCTAAGTAAACCTGATCATATTATGTACTATGGTAAGGCTTAAACTAAGCACACATCGCTGGTAATTTGGACATAGCTTTCAGAGGGCTTCTTCTTGCCAAGCATCGTAAGATGGTCCCCAAGAACCAGTCCATGACTAGCACCAGCTTTTTAACAGATTATCTAAGCCCTCCCCCGCCCGTAATACTTCAGTAACGAAACATAGAAACCACATTTCCTCCACGAATTAGTAATCGACGCTCACCGGGCCCACCTTTCCCCACTACCTTCTTCTTCTTGTTTTTTCGAGTCCAAGACGGTAGTTACTGATCACGGTGGCCGGCACCGAACATGGGGATTCAAGTTGGACGTCAGTAGTGACATGGAAAGAATCGAAAAATATATATATATATATATAAATGGACTTCATACCACACACACACACTCTCTCTCTCTTCTCTCCCTTTTCCCTCCCCTTCCCCCCGTCTCTGTTCGTTCCCATTTCATTCCTCGGGTCCCGAGGTGTGAGGGCAGGGGGAAAATCCCCACGGTTCTTCAAGTGAATATCCACGTCCGGTCTCACTGGCTGACGGAGTACTTCAGCGGACAGTGGATCTAGGACATCTGGCGTGTTTAAGTTGCGTATAAACTGACGTGACTAGCTCAAGGGCTGACAGTTGGACGAGAGGGGGAAAGGCGTTCTAGTTATTGATTCATGTCACTCCTACCTGAACCCTCCTTTCTTATTTTGCTGCTACTGCTGCTGCTGCTATTCATTGAGGCTATGTTTTTCGAGATAGAGAGGCTAATCACGTTCAAGTCTCCCCTTTTGGTTTTTAATTATTTCGCTTTGCACACCGAACTGCATTGGAACGAGCTACCAAGAAAAAAACACTCGCTGCTCTTCAAAGACACCCTCCCCACCTCTGTTCCCTTTCACCCCAACCCCGACCCTGTAACCCGCAACCCGCAACCACTATCACGTCCGCTCTCAAATCCCCAGCTTCCCTCCCTCTTACCCCCCTCCCTACCCGCCTATTCTTCCAGGGTCAATCTCTCCAGCTCCGCCCTGACGCCCTCAAACCTTGCAACCTCCGCCTCGGCATCCCGACAATGGCTCTCCTCCTTCTCCCTCGTCTCCTTCCTCACCTTCCCCCACCCCTCCCCGCTCATGATTTTCCTCGATTTCTCCACTTTCGCCTGCGCCTCCCTCAACTGCTCCTGCGCCTTGTCCAGTTCCTGCCTGAGATTGACGTTCGTGCCCACGATCTTCAGGTAAACGGCTGCCTCGGCGGAGATGGGGGATACCGCACAACCGGACGGTTGCTGCTGCTGCTGCTGCTGCTGTTGCGTGCCCTGCTTCGACGAAGGTGGGGCCAGGATTTCGATATCACCCACGTATTTGCCGCCGAGGGATTTGATGGACGTCTGTTCCGCGGAGGCGGTGTCGTATGCCGATTGCGAATTGGTTTGGATGTAGATGTGGCCTGGCTCTTTGAAGTTGTATTGTGACAGTAAACTCCTGATCCCGGCGGCAAGAGCCATGATGAATTCGTACCCCGCTGCCGCTGAGGGTTGGTCGAGCACTGTGTTGAATTGAGGGTATCTTGCAACCATGATGGAAGGCGTTTCATCGCCAGGTCGACGCGGCAGCTTCTGCCACAGGTGTTCGGTGACGAAGGGCATGATGGGGTGGAGGAGGAGGAGACCGCCTTCGAGGGCGGTGTAGAGGGTTTGTTTGGCGGATGCTTGGTCCTCAGCCGCGGCGTCGTCGTGGAGGATGAATTTCGAGTTTTCGATGAAGGTGTCGCAGAGTTGCGTGAGCCAGTATTGGTACAGGCTGCTGGCTGCGGTGGAGAATTCTCGGGCTTCGATGGTGTCGTTGACTTCTTTCACCGTGCTGTTGAGGCGGTGCAGGATCCATTTCTCGGCTAGTGAGATGGGTTTGTTGGTGTATGGGATTTCTGAGGGAACAAAGTCATCGCCTAGTCGGCCTTTGACGAAGTTGGTGGCCTGGTAGATTTTGTTGGCGAAGCGGCGGTAGGCTTCTATTACTTTGATGTCGAATGCGATGTCGCCTCCTCCTGTGGTGTAATTGACGAGGGCGAAACGTAATGCATCTGCACCGCATTCACTAATGCCTTTTGGAAAGGCTGACTTCTGATAGTCCTTTGCACGTTGCACTTCCTTGGGATCCAAGTTGCCCGTCAATAATTTTGCATGCAGTTCCTCAAGCCCAATGCCATCGATGATATCGTTCGGATCAACAACATTCCCTAATGACTTCGACATCTTCCTACCTTCGGAATCGCGGATCAAAGAGTGACAGTACACCTCCGTGAAAGGTACCTTGCCTGTCAGCTTTACCCCCATCATGATCATCCGAGCGACCCAGAAAAACAAAATGTCCCAACCAGTTTCGAGAATCGAGGTCGGATAAAGCGTTTCCATGTCCTTGGTCTTCTTTGGCCATCCCAGCGTTGAAAAAGGCCATAATGCGGATGAAAACCACGTATCCAGAACGTCTTCGTCCCAACGTAAGGTAAACTTCTTACCCGGAAACTTCTTCTCGGCCTTTTCTCGAGCGCCATCCTCTGATTGCGCACAAACCCACAGATCTCCATCGCTAGAATCTCCTTGTCCACCTTCGATGTCGACAAAATAAGCCGGAGCTCGATGACCCCACCATAACTGTCTTGACAAACACCAATCCTGAATATTTTCCATCCACATAAAGTAGTTTCTCTCGGCTGACTCTGGCTGGATTTTAATGGTGCCGTCTCTGACGACTTCCATGGCAGGTTTGGCCAAGCTCTCCATTTTCATCCACCATTGTGGCTTCATGATCGGCTCGATGACATCCTTCGACTTGCTGCATAAGGGCACTTTCATTGGATTATCCACCCATTTGACATACAAGCCTTTTTCTTTGAGTGCCTCTATGACCTTGTATCGTGCGTCAAATCGTTTCATGCCTGCAAAGTCTCCTGTGTTGTCATTCAGGGTGCCATCATCGTTGAAGATGTTGAGGAAGGTAAGATCGTGTTTCTTCCCCAGATTGAAATCGTTCGGGTCATGGGCAGGTGTGATCTTGACAGCGCCGGTACCAAACTCAGGATCAACGTGCTCATCCGCGAATATGATCAAGCTTCGGTCCAGAAAAGGGTGTTTAGCCCTTTTCCCAATGAAGTCTCTGTAGCGTTCGTCATTCGGATGCACTGCGATCCCTGTGTCTCCGAGCATAGTCTCTGGACGAGTTGTTGCAACTTCGATCCGCTTGTCGCTGCCTTCGATCTCGTAATAGAAATGAGTTAGCACACCAAACTCGATCTTTTTTTCGTACCCGGGCACAGACAAAAGTTGCCTGCCTGGCAGGTCAACGTTATCCACCTCCAAGTTTGATAGAGAAGTGGTGAGAGCAGTGCACCAATTGACAAGACGGTTCGCTCGATAGATGATGCCTTCGTCATGGAGCTGGATGAATGTTTCGCGGACCGCCATTGAAAGATTCTCATCCATGGTGAAAGCTTCTCTGCCCCAGTCAACAGACAAGCCCATCCTTTTCAGCTGATTTGTGATGTTCTTGTGGTATGTTCCTTTCCACGCCCAAATCGTGTCTACCAATGCTTCTCGTCCAATGTCATGTCTTGTTTTCTTCTCCTTCTTCCAGAGCGTCTTCTCTACTACGCTCTGCGTAGATATTCCGGCATGATCGCAGCCTGGGATGTATGCCGTAGTCTTACCCATCATCCTCGCTCGACGGATCATAGTGTCTTGTAGCGCGCTTGCCAGGGCGTGGCCCATATGTAGCGATCCTGTAACATTTGGTGGCGGTATCGAGATGACAAACTTTCCCTCTTCTTTGACGTTGCCGTCCGCTGTGAACTGAGGGGCAAAACATTCTCGCTTCTCCCACCATTCGTATAGCTCCCGCTCTATCTTGGATGGTTCGTACGCATCAACAGCTGCGGGCTTCTTGATCTTCTTCTCCTTTTGTTTGGGAGCTGTGGAAGCGGCTGCTTGTTGTTGTTTGGCTCTCTTCTCCTGGAACTTCTTCTCCTTCTCAGCCTTTTTGCGCTCTTTTTCAACTACATTGAGAGAACATAAAGTTAGAAGTTGTCATGGATTCATTATTAATCATAGCTATTCAGGCTATCGTGCCATACATGAGATAGGGTAAAGCCTAATATAATGCGGGTTTAGGGTCTTCCGTACTCTCTTTGGCGGTCTTGGGCTTCTCGCCTTCTCCATGCGGGCCTGGACCTATCTCTGCTCCATCGGTACCACCTTGGCTCTGTGCTGTCGGGTCACCCTTTGCGGCGTCAAGAATGGCAGACGTTGTTTCGCTTGAAGGAGGTGGAGGCGGCCCAGATGGCGAGCCTGTAGGACTGCCAGCTTTTGGCTGTCAGTACCAACTTCAGTAGGCAAATGTGTCGCACTCACTGGGATTATGTGAAGCTGCATTGAGAGCCATAGCTTGACAATGAAGCCTTCTCCAAATTGGAGGGCGCGCAACGAGATTCCGGAAAAGTATTTTGAAGGATTGCCAAATCGGCAGAGTTGAGTCACCGGATCAATCACATAAGACCTAGGTTTCGGATAGTCCGTGAGATCAAGTTGAAGTCGCGGGGAATAAGGAGGTTATGAATTAAGGGCTGCATATGAGTCATATGCTACGTTTCAATGAGTATCTACAACACTATCTTGGAGATGACTCGGGATCGTGCCAAGGCACGAAACCCATCCGAACCCCTGGACAAGGACAGGAACTCGGTCTTGGACGTTGCATACTATGCTAAATGCTTGTCGAGGGACGCCAGTGTTTGCTCAACTTGGCCACAGACATTCTGGCAGTATGGAATCTATTCTTGTTGTAAGCTATGCTGCGGAGATGCCCTGGAGCCCTTGCACCTGGGTTGAAAATGGATGATCTCAGCCCGATTCCACCTTTCCCATTCACATTCAACCATAGCATCTGTCAGAGATGTTTGTTGTCAGGCCTTCCCCTTCCCCACAACTCCGTCCTCATATCCTATTGGATGCCGGGGTTCAGTGGCCAAAATCGCTAGTGAATAGGGTGCCTATGGAGAGCTTCGGGGGGACAGGAGGGGAGCCGTAAGTAGGAGAACGGCTATCGGAATCGTCGTTAATCTAGACCCAAGTATGATCACCATCATCAACTTAGGCTAGCTCCCTTGAGCCGCTTAGCAACATGTTCTGACGGAGTTCCAGGGATGGAGTCATCTCCAGTGTCCAAAGGCCATGAACGCTTGGGGGGCCGCTCACCACTCTCCCTTAGTATAGCAATAAGTGTGGCCCAGCCTGGGGTACTTGAAAGCTGCATTCCGTCTGCAAGATCATGGGTCGTCGCCACCCGGCACAGAAGCGCTTCTTCATCCTGTTGGGCTAATTAGCTACGCATAGTCGAACAGATGCCAGCAAATCCGCTCACCTTGCTCAGAACACCTAGATTATGCAGGAAACATAGCAGATGCAAATCAGAGACTGATCGAATTGTTTGCTCTGCACTGCCTTTTGGCTTCAACTTTTCCGCGACATCTTTCAATTCTTGGCTCGTTCCAATTAACTCACGATTCTCAATCGCGAAGGTGCTATTTGTGAAAAGTGGCTTGGGATTATTGGGAATCCCGTACGTCAAAGTGACTAGCAGATACTCCACTGGGAAGCTCGGTTTAGCATTTTCTTGCACATTTGCTCCGTACTCATTAATTCTTCGATAGAAGACTTCAGGGATATATCTTGACTTATTGGTCAGTCCTTCGTCGTCCTCGGATTGCACAAGCATGACCGAGGGATCTGCGGATGGCTCGATGATATCGGCTCGCACCATCTCCACGGCCGAGTTCGAAGCTTGATATGCTGTTACGGTAATAGCACCATCTTCATCACCACTGATGACACAGGTGACGAAGTTCGAACCAAAACGGCCACTCTCACTCCACTTCGACGGTTTCGGATATTGAGCCTGTAGCCGAGCAGCAAAAGCTATTTCCAATGACGATAGGTAGAATGAATCGATATGTCGCTTGCATATAGCTTGGCCTTCACCGTCCTGAGCAGGAAGAAGGTCGGTGAAGATGACTCCAACACGTTCCAGACCACATAAATGAGCCACCTCCTCCACGTCTTTCTCGTTGTGCCATTCTTGTAACGTCACACCATCCAATTCATTGACTTGAGGTGGCTCGTAGATGGCCTCTACCACCGCTTTGATGCCTAATGGCACTTCTTTGTACTCCTCATATCGGCCATAGAGAAATCCCAATCTCTGCATACCCGATTTACGCCAAAAGTCAAGCAGATTGTTGATCATGTCAGGCGAAGAGAACTCCACATGGTCGACCATGCGGAACTGCTGGGGCTGCAGAGTGATGGCGCTCGGCTGGCACTTGGAGCAGATGCCTTCGGGCCATGGCGGATGACCAGATGGGCAGTTCTTGCGTACTCGATAATGTGGTTCGCTCAGTGGAGGCATGTATGAGCTCTTCAGCTCGGGCTTGTTCGTTGCCGAATTGATCTTCCGAAGGTATGAATGGACAGACAAGTGCTTGATCTTCCTTTCTGCCAAGTATTTTGGGTCGTACGGCTCCAGAGGCATGCAATAATCACACATTCCTTTCGGGCCATGGCGACACATCTTCTGGTCTTTTGGCCGCGAAATTTTGCCATCCTGCTGATCCAGTCTATTATCCAGTGGCGACTGCTTTATGACGTCCCAAGGATTCTTGATGACTGCGCTGGGTGATGTTGTGGGTAGAGGTGTTGTTGCTGATACCTCAGGAACCAACCTCCCATGTAAGCTATTCGAGGTAACAAAGTTGGAGCGAGATGTTGTCGTCCCATTCACGTGCCCATTTGACAATTGTGAGACTTCTGAATAACCAATGTACAGCTTATCGCCATGGCTATCTCCAGACGTCAGTACCGAGCCAGATTAATAATAGATGGAAGGGACTGATGGGAGGGACTGACTGAAGTCCAACCTGTTCAAGTCGAATTTTCGTGAGGTCTTTCAAGTATCTTTCGTCGGCAGGATTAAGCCCTATTGGCCTGTTTGAGAGCTTGAGTGTGGCGGTATCAGTATTGGTAGGTAGGTTGTCAAGTATCTAATGCAGACGTCAGTATAAGGACTGCGCATAGATGCAGCAAGACTTACTTTGGACGCTAACGAAGGGAACAGATCGGTGGGTTGGACATCCAACCTGAATTGCCCATTCTGAGACTCGAAGCGGAGTAACATGATGTCGTGATCCCTTCTCTAAGTTGTCGAATTCCCACTGTCGTGAAGATCACCGAGATACGTTGGATGTCATTTTCAGAGACGTAGGATGCAAAGATGATGTGGGCGTCGAGACGGCAGGTGGCGAGAATTTGGCAGTGTTGCCTGATGAGTGATCAAGCAGAAAGTACGTGAAACAGGTGGAAAGCTGACACAGAGCGTAAGGGACAAGTGATGAAGTCTCTGTATCTTGTACGCACAGTTGTAGGCTGACACGAGATGATGCTGGCGGCGTCATGGGCGCTCGGTCCACCAGCCTACTAAGATTGTGACTTCTCTTGGGTCAGCTATTCCCTTATCCGCAGAGCCGCACCTCACGTAGTACTCACGCCTATCCTTGTTAAGACCTCTAAGCGCCACCGGCGGCAGCAAAGGACGGTACTGTAACGTACTCTCCGGATTGTCCTCATTTTCCTGTCTCTGTTCGAATCCCTGTGATTAATTGCCAGATTGAAGCTCGTTGCCAGCATCTATGCCTATATACGCATTCATCGAAGTCTTTATCTCGCTGTCGACCGCGACGAGCCGCACGCTTCCGGATTTCGTCAACCTGCGCTTCCTTTCCTCCGCGCAGCCTCTACCGAGACTACGCGCAATTCGAAAACTGCCCGGTCAGTTGGCTACCGCCATCTGCGTCACAACGCCTTCCACATGTTCGCCTTAAAAGATGGAGCTAGGGATGGCTACCAGTGTGTCAGAGGCTAACCGATCTTTCCGATCTTTCGAGCTATGAATGAGTGACGTGATGGAGAGCGTAAATATCCCAACAGTGGCCCACTACCTGAGGTTCATAGATTGTTGTAAGACATGGGCAGTACAGGCCCTGCTTGAATATTGCATGGACCTCAAAGCGTGAAAGGAGAGAAGAGTACTTCAGAGAAGCTATTAGACTCGTTCATGCGGCGACTGCGCCTAGATATATGCAAAAACGCAGCATCACCAAGCAGGGTTCATACATACATACATACATACATACATACATGAATGAGATACAACCAACCAATCACTCGATTCTTTCGCGCTTCATCCAACCTCATGTCGCGTCTGCTGTTAAGCCCTTGACATTCACACACCTCACCACTTTTCTCAATCTTGCCTAGGTTTCAACTTCCATGCTGTCTTCACCGTCGTGTTCGACTTCTTCGGATTGAACAACTCTCCCAATCTCTGTTCGAGCACCTCTCTTCCCTTCAAGGTACGCCAGACCTCGTGAGGGGCTCCGCTCACCACATCATAAGCCAGCAGGTTGTCTGTGATCTTGGTCAAATCTTCCTGTTTCTTCTCCCATTCCTTATCCTTCTTCATCATGACACCGCTGCTCACAACCACCAAGGGCGTGTCGGGCGGTTGGATCCTCCTGGCAGACATGATCTCACTCTTCGTGAAGCTCTCTGCAACCAGATTCTCTTGCAGTTTGGCCTTGAGATATTTGCCACTCTGGTAAGAGGAAGGGCCATAGACGCGGTCTTCGCGGGTACGACCTTTGAAGACAGCGGCGGGAATCCTGTCCAGACCGAGAGGGGAGATCATGCCCCAGGCCCAGAGGAAGAAGCCCCGAGTAGGCGAGCCGACTCTGTGGAGGAAGTCCTCGTGGAGGGTATCGATGAGGAAGATGCCCTGAACATCTCTCACATGGCGAGAAGAGAAGATACGACTGTAAATGCCGCCAATGCCGGCTGAGACTAGGATCCAGGGACCATCCTCGCCAGCGATTGCCAGTGCTTCGGAAATAGCGTCGATGGACATGCCGGCTGAGTGCGGTGATGGTGCGTTTTCGGAGAAAGCCAGACCAGGTCGGTCCCAGTAGCAGTAACGGGCTATTGTGCCGTTCACACGAGCGTTGTATATGAAATCTTCCAGGCCGGACCCTTCCGTAGGTTCTTCGCCACCCTCGACAAGAACAGTTGGTATAGCTTCGCCCTGGTCGTCGTACCGTCGATCCCCGACGCAAGCAACGTGAACCTGGTATTTATCGCCATCTACGAAGTATCTTTCGCCAGGAGGAGCTAGAGTGGCATCCCTGGCGCGGAGGATCAAGGTGGCAGTGAGAAGAACGGTGACAGCGACCAAGACCACCATTATGACGCTCGCTGTCAAGACGGCACACCACTCACGGAGTGAGCGACGAGTTTCTTCTCGGCCAGTAAGACGCTCTTCTTCCTCCTTCTTGCCCCATCGCACAGTTTTGTTGGTGAGGACACAGTAGAGACTCATCAGAGCAGCCCAGATGACCGAGGCGGTGCCGACCCAGCCTTCCTCTGCACGCAGACGGGAAACAGCGAGGATCAAGATCATATTGATGAGGAGCATCACCCCAACCACCATGCCGAGAACGCTCATTGGAGTTGAGGGAATGGAGAAGAAGATTAGGGCAACGAGGAGGTTACCGATGGTGAGGAGGGCGTAGGAGATATCGAAGTAGCCGGATCCACGCGAGTTCATGCTTGGTGGACTGGCGAAGATGGAGATGAAGAGTAACACCCACCACAAAAAGGTGATGATGGTGAAGATGACGGTGAGATGGCGAAGGGCGCGTACGCTCCATAGGTTATATGGAGTTACCTAACTCCAAGTCAGCCGTCCTGTAGAGATAGAGGAAGAGGTGTACGGACAGCAGGATCATCGGGACTCAGATAGCCGCCATGTCCAGGCGGAGGTGGCAGCAAGCGAGTCCTCTCGTCGGGGTCTCCCTGGTGTCTAGAACGAGTGTTGGGTCGTGAGTGCTCGCCATCGGAGGACCCGGGGGGGTTTGGACTCGAATCATCTTCTCCCTGCTCTCCATTTTGCTTTGAGCCCCAGAGAGTGACCATTTTGGAGTGGTATGAGGAGGATCAGTGCTGAGCTGCCTGGCAGCTGGACTACAACTAACTGCAGGATCAGGATAGTAGGCGGAAGAGAAGCTCAGCAGATGCGTCCCAGCGGTCAACGCGTAATTGTAGGTATGCCCTGTAGGTATGCCCTGTAGGTATACACTGTAAATATGTTCGCTGGAGTATTTGGGAAGCAAGATGAGGGAGCAGGATTTGCTAAGAGAGCACGGCAGGATACAGAGTGTGGTGGTGGGTGAAAAAGTGCATTAGCCACGGGTGTGGAGAGGAGGCGACGACGTCATCAACGGCACGATCTAGGCCATCTGGGCCATCGCAGGCGACGCCGAGGGCAATTAGCCAGGTTGACACTTGGGTCAATGGCAGACAATGGCAGGCAAAGCGGAGGAGATATTGACTAGTATGCTAGGCTGCAGCTATCATGTGCAGATCTGGGGCAATGTCTGCAACAATGAGAGTGGGATTGACACATGAGAGAGGATGGTTCTCTCCACCATCGACATGGGACAAGGGTGATGATGTATGGCGCAAATTGGTGGAGCAGCCCCGGAACTGGGCCTGGAACACTGGCCAGCCAGTCAACGTCACTCCATCCACCACGCCGGAAAGCATCCCTGCCCACCAGTGCTTGGCAATATCAACCTCATCTACTACTAGTACTAAGATAAGTGCTAAGTGCTAAGTACCAAGTACTGCTATTAGTACTGCTGGTACTCCGTACTGGTACCACTGGTATGTACAATCACCACATGAGCAGAGTCATATCAAACGAGTTTCGATGAACACACTTGAAGTCATGAGAGGGCTATCGAGCACTGTCGAGCACTGTCGAGCCCTGATGTAGCGGGTGACGTGTCTGATAGAGTGACAGTACATCAGCGGCAACGTCCAAGAGTCCCTTTCCGGAACCGCTGTTGAATCGGGGCAGCTTCTTTCTGCACAACCACAACGCCTCGTCTTTCCTTTCCCGCTCCGTCTTCCTCTGCTTCTTCGCTGCTGGTCACACGACATGATGAGCGAGCTACAGAGATCCTTTGCCAAGGCACAGCTGGCCAAGCTGCCGCCAGAAGCACCACTCATCTTTGATGAGCGAGAAGAAGACGAAGAGTGTGCAGATGACACACGCAATAGATCTGCCAGCGATTCATCTGCTTCGTCAACCGGCACCATCGTTCCCTCCCCGACCAAACATCTATTCGAAAGGCCTAAAAGGTAGAAGTTAGTCTTCGTTCTCCCCCCCTTATCCTCGACATCTCCACCTGAATGCACTCATAACTCACAGCTTCTCCTTGCGTGCTACGTGTGTTGCGATATTCCAAGGAGGTCATCTGACGGCACGCTTCAATCAGTTCCAAACCTCCTCCAGCTTCCCGCTCATCTCCCCTTGAATGGACCGAGTTCTTCGAGACAGAGCTGTATCTTGAACGACAGAGAGCAGCCACGAAGATCATCCATCACGCATACTTTTCTCCTCCTTCGTCTTCAGGGCCTCTTTTCGTCGCCCACCACGGTGCCGGCTCATCAGGTCTCTCATTCGCATGCTTCGCTGCGGAAATCCGCAAGGCTATCCCTGCTGCTGGCGTTCTGTCCTTGGATGCTCGTGGACACGGCAGAACCCAAGTTGAGATGCCCAAGCCCGAGGACGATGATCAGACGGAGTCTATTGACTTGTCGCTCGGGACGCTCAGCTCAGATTTAGCTGATGTGGTTCAAGCCACTCAAACGCGAATGTCATGGTCCGCACTGCCAGATATTGTCCTCATTGGTCACAGCCTCGGAGGTGCCGTAGTTGTTGATCTTGCCCATAAGGGTCTTTTAGGATCTGCCGTTCTTGGCTATGCAGTGCTCGACGTGGTTGAAGGATCGGCCATGGAAGCTTTGGCACATATGGAAACATATCTATCGAGTAGGCCGTCGAGCTTTCCTTCTCTCGCTTCAGCAATCGAGTGGCAGTATGTGATATCCCTTCTGCATAGCCTGTACATGTCTCAAAGGTTTCATACTAATAAACGTATTCAGCACTCGCTCTCGAACGATCCGCAACTCCTTCTCCGCACGCGTATCTGTTCCCTCCCTCCTCCTCCCCGTCCCCACCGAGCCAAACCCATCATCCTCCCACCCAACAACAGAAACAACAACATCATACACCTGGCGCACCCCCCTCCCTCCAACCCAACCCTTCTGGCCCACCTGGTTCGAGAAGCTCAGCAGCAAATTCCTCGCCAGCCGAGGCGCCAAGCTCCTCCTCCTCGCCGGCACCGACCGTCTCGACAAGGAGCTCATGATTGGCCAGATGCAGGGAAAGTATCAACTGCACGTCTTCCCCGACGCGGGACATTTCCTGCATGAGGACCAGCCGGCCAAGGTGGCGGCCGTGGTGGCGGAGTTTTGGAGGAGGAATGATCGCGCCGCGTTGGTGTTGCCGCCGAAGGTTGGGGTCGGGTTGAAAGGACACGGGAAAGGGGAAGGGTGACTGGGGGAGGCTGGAGGATGGTTTGGCTGGTCATGTTGGCAGACCTTAGATCAAGAACGTGGGAGAGGGAGTAGGGCTAATTGCCCAGACGCCTTCCGACGAGTTGAACCGGGTACAAGAATTTTGAAAAAAACAGCATGTTCGAAAGTTCTCAGTACGTGGCCCCCACCGACGACAAGGACAACATCCATTAACGGTGCACATGTCCGTGCCCTTCCTTCTCGCCGCTACGAGATCTAGCTAGCTACTTATCAGGCCGCCTGTCCTGTCCTGTCAAGCAAGCCCGCTCGCTGCTCACCCTGTGCTTGCACAATTCAAACCCCAACCCGTGATATGTAAATCTCAATTCCTCCCATTCTACCAGTACTAACTAGGCTTCCGAGCCTCAAGACCGCTGTATCTGTATCTGCATCTGCATCTGCCGTGAGGGACGGAGACGGCCGTGTTCGATCCTGCCGGATAACAACGAAAGTACAGTAGGTAGGGGCATTGCGAGGGTGGATTCCAGCAGGCGCCGCGGCAGCAGCAGAAGCAGCAGCAGAAGCAGAAACAATAGTTGCTCAGTCGTTAGCTAGGACTTAGCAAGCATAGACTGGAGGCCACTGCGTTCAAGCCTCGCAGCATGACAAACCCAACGGCGCTGTGCTTCTCGCTGAGCTGAGCAGTACATCGAAGGAGCGGCTGCGTCGTAATTGGGACAGGTGTGTGTGTGTGTGTGTGTGTGTGCCTTGAAGTGCTCACTCACTTCCTTGATGAGGAAATGCGCGGGACTACCAAGACTTGAGGAGGATAGGTAGGGGGTTCCGACGATGCATTCGCTCATGAACGAGTCGAGTCGAGTCGAGTCGAGTCGAGCCGGGTCGAGTTGAGTTGAGTCCTGCATGCCGCTGTCTGCGCGTCGAAAGCTCATGGCAAATACGCACCCCCAGCGACGACGAGATTCATATTGGTGAATTTGACCTTGTACACCGGACTCTTCTTGGTAGGGAACGCACTGATCTGATCGGCCGAGACGCCTTGCTCTTTCCCCTTTTTCTTCGGTCCAGCAGCGCCGGACACCACTCCTCCCACGCTCGCAGCAACAGCAGTACTGGTCCCGGCGCCCGAGGTGGAAGAGCCAGCAGCGCCATCCACTTTCCCCGCCTCGCCGCCCACTCCTATTCCTACTCCCACCCCCACCCCAACTCCCTTGCCTACCTCCTTGGCCGGGCCATGGACATCCCAAACCCGGACCGTACAATCGGCACCCCCACTCACCAGCACCGTGCTCTCCACGCTGAAGCTGAGACTCCACACCCCGCCCTTGCCATGGCCGCGCATATTCTTGATCAGCCGTCCCAACGCCAGATCCCAAAGACAGATCCAGCCATTCTCGTCCGCACTCGCCAAGATCTTGCCGTTGGGACTACAGCACAACGCCGTGATGGCAGACGTATGGCCCGTGAACATGCGTACCGCATTGCCATTCGTCAGCCCCCACATCCGCACCGTCCTGTCACTGCTCGCGGTAAAGACGTAGGCGGAATTGCGGTGGAAGGCGACGACATCGACGCCGTCATCGTGGCCAGCCAACAAGCGTAAGTGGCGGATCTTATCCGTCGACCAGATGCGCGCGGTTTTGTCGTGGCCCCCAGACACGAAGTAGTGGCCAAACGGACCCCATTCCACGTCCCAGACCGGGCCGATGTGGCCTTTGTAGACGACGATTTGTTGGAAGATGTCGAGGTTCCAGAGGCGAATGGTGCTATCGGCCGAGGAGGAGAGGAGCCATTTCGTGCTTGGTCTGATGTCTGCTGCGGAGGGGGCGGCGGAGGAAGGGGCGAAGGAGACCGCGTAGACGGGGCCGGAGTGGCCGATTAAGCGGTGCGAGGCGGAGGGGATGGTGCTGCTGTTGTCGTCGTTGTCGGTTGAGATGGGCTTTCCGTCGAGACTCCAGACGCGGATGTAGGATTCCGAGGTCCCTGCTGCAACGAGTTCATTGTCGCCGGAGAAGTCGAGGCAGGTGATGCTATCGTAGGTGTTGTGGAAGGTGAACATGCACACGCTGATGCCAGGGCCGATGCCACCGGTGCGTGCTTCAATCTTGAACCGGTCGCGGTTTTCGCGGATTTTCTGGACTTCCATTGCTACGTCGCGGGCGGTGGATGGTGGGTAGGCTAGTTCGGTACGAGACGGGAATTCGTCGTCGGGTTCTTGCTTGATGTTCATTTCCAGTGTCTCGACGAGACTGTCTTGACCAGCAAGGGCGGGTTGCGCAGTGTCCATATCTTCTAGATCGCCACGGACGTCAGCTTCGAGGTCTTTGTCGAGTGGCAGTCTTCCCAATCGAAGCTTGACCAGGTTATTGCCCTGCGTTGGATCGTCTGTGATTATAGAGTTTCCTGGATTGTGGCCGGGAATGCCTTCATCTTCGGCCGGCATATCTTGTACTTCTTTCCCTCTTTGCAACAGGCTGGCGAAGCTGAAACGATCGTCCGCTGCTCGATCGACGTGCCTGATATTACATCGCTTTTCAAGCAGATCAATCAGTAATTTCCCTCCTTGATCAGCACTTGCTTCAAGATATTGCATCAAATGCACAAAGGCAAAGTTGCTGAGGACGACTCGATACTTGTTATCTCGGTAAAGCTTGCCCACATTATCGTCGTTCAGGTGCTCGGGAAGGCTGATGCGTTCTAGTCCTCTGATGTCAACTTCATGTTCGGGGCGAAAGTCTTGCTTGTATTGTTCGAAAAAGGCCCGACTTTCTGTAGGATAGAGCTCTGCCACCAGCTGGAGATAAGAATGCACAAAAAGAGGCCATAATATGCGTTTGAGTTCTGGCTTGTAGATATCAAGTGTGTCATCGATCCATTTCTTGGTCCCCTCATAGGCCGCCCGATATCTCGGCGTACCGCCAGTCATAGCTGGTGGTGCAGCAGTCTCAGGCACAGCCGTTTGAGAAGATTCTGCTCTTAGCATTGCCTCAGTTTTGGTGTAGCCTTTTTTGGCGAGGTAGTCGATGACCTGATGTCGCATATTAGCTTGAACTCCAGCAGATTCACTGGGGAAGAGGAGAGAGGAGAGAACTTCAGCCGAACTTGATGCGCGTATAAGGGATCTTGCTCGCTGTAACAGCCCTTTGCGCACTTGTACAAAGAATAGAGTACTGATTCGTGGCGGCGGGCAATGCCTGAAAAATGGCATGGGCAGATGTGGAGAAACAACAGCAACACCGCACTTCAGAAAATACCAGGGCAAGACAGGCGCAAAAGTAATATACAGCACCCACAAAACATTCATCAACCTACAATCTGATTCAAGTTCTGCTGCGACATGCCTCCGCCTCCCCCTCCGCCACCAGACATAACACCCCCAGCGCTGACTCCAGAAGTCGCCATAGATCCACCGCCCGTAGTGACGCCATTGATGTGAGGCTGGGTAGGTGTTGGTAGTGGAGGGTTTTGCCCAATGCTGGCGCTCCTTGCTGCTGGACTGGGAGCAGACATGTTGATATTCTAGATGACCTGGGCCCACCCAGCCTATTGTTCATACAAGGTCGAGAGGGTACCTATCTATAAAGCCTCGCACATAGTAGCATTCAATACCGTGCAGTCAGGGTAATGTAGGGGAGTTATGTAAGTGTCAGTACTCCGTAGATGGTCAGTAGATGGTCTTGGTTTGGATACTGGTAGAGGAAGAGAAGCTATTCCTGAAATATACTACGTAGTAGCTTGGGCGGTAATTCGAGGGTACGATACTGTACGTAGAACGTAACTTACCATGTCTATGTTGTATTATTGTATTCAACGAGCTCCACAGCTCCACAGTCTAACATGTTTGGTCACGTACAGCAATACACAATGTCAAACACCCTAGCTTGACATGTCCTCAGAATATTCTTGAATCTTGCCTCTCGCAATGACAACTTCTCAACCGTTAGCCTCGCGCCCCATCCCATATGATCAAAATATTCATGGCAGAATCCGACCCTAATGCTTCCACATTCCCCGCAAAGCCCACCCGCACCCGCACCTTCACACCCCTCGACCGTATTCGCGAGCTCAACTCGATCGACGCCTCAATTCCGCAACTCCTCCATGCGGCCGGCTCAGCCATTCAAATCCTCGGCTCTCAATCCCCCTCCAAAGACCTTACATCGTCAAAGTCACAGTTCCTCGACTCCATAACCACCTACTTTACAACCTTATCATCCATCGATGTCCGACTGAGAAGACAGGTCTATGCTCTGCAGGAGGCCGGGCTGATTAAGGAGGGGGATGCCAAGGATGCGAAGAGGGGTGGTTCGGCGGCGGCAGCTGCTCTTCCGGGGAACGGGGCAGGAGCTGGAGGAGGGTTGGACGTGGGCTGGTTGAATGGCGGGGGTGATCAGGTGGAGAAGGATATGGAGAGGGAGGTTTGGAGGAGGGCTAGGGAGTTTTTGGAGACGTTGCGGGGACAAAAGACAAATGAACATGGAGCTACGGAGGATGGGAAGACGGAGAATGGTGCAGGGGATGGACAGGATGACAGATTGCAAAATATGAAAGAGGAACATGATGTAGGATGATCGACTAAACAGTTCACGGGGCACTATTTTCCTTCACTGATGCCATCTGGTTGGGATTCAGGTGATATCAAGGACAACAAAACCAGGTTCCAGCTCTGGGTTATATGACATCTCACGCCTAGTAAAATACCCTTGAGACAACAGCCCCGCCGTCACGTTACGTCTTAGTCTTCAGCAGCACAACAGCCTAGGCGAAGGGTTCGAATCTTCAAACCATTAGCAGTGGCCAGAATCCCTGCTGCTAGGCGCGGATGGGAAGCACCGCCTAGAGATGGGGCGGAGGGATGTGCCTCTGTTGGTGACTTGCCTGGCTGCTCGAAGTACTTGGGTTGGAGATGAGCTATTTTGAGTTCTTGAGGGGGGGGTTCGAAGTTGGGGAGAATGAGAGATTAGTCTTGTGGCCGATGGTATTAGGTCCAGAGAAGAGCCATAAGAGGCTCTATCCTTGTTGGCGATATGTGCTGGGCGCTGTCCTGGAAGCAGGACGTTGCTGTTTATTCAAAGGAAGGAAAAGGTTGTCGCGTCGTAGAAGATCATGGCCTCGCAATGTTTTGTTGACTAAAGGGAATGCCAGGGAGAGGCAGCATCCCTCAATGGGAGAAGGATACGCTGGAGAGGTCAGTCTACATGAAGCCCCAAATTTGATTCGACCATTCTTTCAGCTACATTTGTAGGAGAGGAGGTCGGCGAGACACACAGACTTGGGAGCAAAATCCTTGAGTATACCAACATCCACAATATAACAGTGGTATCAATCTCTACCTTACAATGCCCCTCGTGTTTCAAACATCTGCTAGGCATGATGGATCTTGCCCAAGATGCCCCATTTTCTGCTTCGTGGTAGTTACTATTACCAGGGCCACTTAGTCGAAAACAGCAGTGCATTCAGCCACACCTGTACTTGCGTGTTCCGTCACCCGTGTATATCACGACCCTGGTTGGTAGGTGGCTCGCACCTGATCTGTCACACGTTATACTAATAGTCAAGATAATGAGCTTTTGTGGCAGGTGTTCTGGCCATTGAAACGAAGTTGGGCCGGATCAAGTTCAACGGAAGAGACGTCGTAGCAAAGACGGCCTGATGAGGCACTCAAGATCCTCGTAGGTTCTTCAAGCGACCAATTACTCGAATTTCGAGGCTGACGATGAGCAGATTAGAGGATTCGCCCCAAATTAGGCTGTCAGGTATCGGAAAGACGCCCCTGTTCAACCATACCGCCCATCAAATTGTATCCGCGGCATCGAATGGGGAATGGCTGCCGCAACTGTGGGCGTCCCAAGGGGCGTAGAAGCGTTAGAGCCTCCAGGGCTTATGTCTGAGAAGACAAGACTGGGGTCCGAGAGGGATGCTGTTGCCGTTCGTATAACCAGTGGTGATGGATGAACTAAAGGGGCTGGTTTGGTTGACAACGGACTAGCGATTTCGTCAACGTACTCGTCCTTGATAGGCATGACAGCTTTTGGGACTGGAGTGGCCATACTGGGCAGATTCTCTGATATTTTGGCACGCAGCAGGGGGAGGAATCGGGAACCGCCTCCACGAAGGTTGGAGATTAGGCTTAAAAACTGATTGAGGTACTCCAACGGCCCAATTTCGAAAATGCTGCTGTCCAAGGGCACGCACGCAATAACGTCTGTCACGGTGCAGGCGACATCGAAAAGCTTTTCGATCAGGCCAATGCCATGTACCTCTAGAGCTTGTTGCGGCAGCCCTCTAACATCAGCCATCAAATGTTTTGCAATCTCGATCGGATACTTGAACGTCATCGACGAGTCGGCCGATGTCGAAGAAAGATAACCATTGGTGATGGAAAGCTGCCAGACCATCGTACGCAACCACTGCTGGGAGGTGACAATGTCGGCCGCTTGTGTCTCAGTGCTGTTCAGCTTTGGTGGCAGGGCATCAGAGAGCTGTTGTTGCAACTGGGCGAGCCAAGCCGTGGAACAATCATTTCTTGCCTTGTTCCACAAACCGATAAAAGTGTCATCGAATGGACGGAAAAGATTGATCATATGTAGAAAGCCATTAATGATCTGTCGATCGCCAGGGACTTCATCAGGATTCGGCAGCTCGATAGTTGCGTGCAGGGTTAGTGGATGGTGTCTTTGCAAGGCATAGGCTCTTTCGGTAATGAACAGAAGCCAATATAGCCTTCGCTTCATAATGCTCTCCACCGGATCAGTGCTCAGGTAGCTGGGTTCGTCCTGCATCCCAACAATCTGTGCTAAGGTTGTCGCTTCTCGCAGATGGTACCACGCCTTGTTGTGCTTGTCCAAACCAAAGTAGCAGGCAAACAAAAAGAGCGACGTTTGTACAGATTCGAGCGTAGGGTTCTCAATATAGTCGATTGCCTTGCGGAGGCGCAACACCTCCTCGAGTAGCGAGCTAGCAGTGGTGAATTTACCGGAGACCAAGTCGTCGCTGTTAGTCCGCACTCCGACAGGCCTTCCAGGCAACGACATTCGAGGCTGTATCATCATAAATGCACATATCGAGGTGATCAAGCAATACGCTTCTATTGATTGGTCGATCTCTCGGGCAACCTTCTCCTGCAGTCGCCCTTTATGTAGAATTGGCATCGTCGGATACATGTGGCGGAAGAAGAACTCAATGCAGCCATCGATCATCTGTTGAGACAAGACGTCCGGATTGCGACGACGCATTGGAGATAATGGCGATGTATTGAAGTCAAAAGAGCTGTCTGGCGAATAACTGCGGATCTTGTGTCTGTTGGTCTGTCGCTGCGTCTCTCGCAGCTCTGAGATGACCTTGGCTCTGGAACCCTTTGGACCTTTCTTCTGGGGCACAGCATGGTAGGTGCAAGTTAGGGTCGCTTGAGAACAATTTGCGCATGGCTGTTTCAGTCAGCGCATTGGTTCCCTCCTGCTGTGTGGTTGGCCCCACGGATACATACCTGGCCACCCGAGCATCTGACTTTTCTTCGATGGCATGCATCGCAGGCTGTGCGCACCATTTTGTTAGAGTTGAGGCGGGGGTGTGTTTTGGGTTGTGTCCTACCTCGCTTGTGAGGTAAAGATGCCATGTCCAGTGCGCATCAACTGTTCGGCGGCCTATGCCAGTGATGGAGAAAGTGCTTGTTCAGCATCAAGTCCAAAGCCTTCGGTGTCCGCGGGAAGCTGCTCTGCATGGCGCGTTGAATGGGACTGGTGGAGACATGACATTCACGCAGCTCGAGTTGTCAGCTGATGGCTGACGGGAAAACCAACTTCAGGTACTGTGGCAGAAGCCTCTGGTGAGGAGAAAGTTGGAGAAGGTGGCTGACTCGAGTACATTGCTGGCTGGCTGGCCTTTATGAGCACCCCGTATCATGTATGGTTGGGCAACTGGGTGATTGTTGGAGAACTACGCACATCCTTATTTGGGGTGAACTATTTGCACAGTCTTAGCCCCGGGGAATTCAATGTCAGCCAGTGACGAATGATCACTGATGACCACTGATGATCACTGGTGTTGACCAGGAGCCCAGGAGCCTAGGAGCCCAGGAGGGGCACGCCACCAGAGGAAAAACCTTGACATGGCCAGAACTTGGCCGGTTATACCCCGTACAACACGCCACTGCCCTAGAAGAGAGAGCTAGACCAACCCCACAACGCTCCGCCTATGACAGATTGGTTGTTTTTCCAACAGCGGATCAGCGATCTCCCAGGAACACGAGAGAACCAGTGCTAGGCTCGATAGGCTGGTTCCCGTTTCAGGCTGCAAAACGACATGCATATTCTGCTGTAGCGTCGACCATTCGAGTGAGAGCCTGCACCTCTGCATCAGAAACTACGGGGGAATCTGGGAAATACCAAAAACTATCTGCCAGTTGGACTCCATTGACAACACTAAACCTGCTACGACCTACGCGGCCTGCAAGAGCGGTACTACGTAAGGACTAAGTTAGATCGGACATGCACGCTGTTGGAGGGAGCCGCTGTCAAGTGACAGTCATGGGATCTCATGGGGAAACATAACTGGGCGAGCACGGGCGAGCGTTGGGCTGCGCATTATTGTCAAGTCCTCTTGCATTCCAACCGCTCTGAGAGTGCACTCGTGGCACACGTTCTAGAAGGCTGAGCTCCATCACAAATCTTAAGGCCCACTCTTCGGACGTTGCCGGCAACCATGATTTGAGATTCCGATACGCCTTGTAATGCATGGCATGTTGCACTCGTCGAGTTCCAGAGTTGGGTTCATCTGTTCATTGACCTGATCATGTCTCGGTGGCTCGCTTTGTCTTTGTTCGCCTCGGTCAGAGACGGTATGCCTACCTGCGTCAGCTAGGAAGCGGAATCTGAAGGGTTCTGAGTGAATGTTCACTTCGAAGGTCTCCCACAACATCCTTGGCCTTTCCAAAATATACCTCCTCTGCGCTTGTTAGTACCTTGCATGGTGTGACGCACAGGAACATGACGATTGGCTCACGTAGCAGATTTCGCATCTTGAGCTCCATATCCTCAACCAAACGTCCGATGTTGGCCACATGGCTGGCATCATCCTCCACAGTCATATCAGCTTCCACTTGCCGGGTCATGTTTCCACTCAGGTTCATCTGTCCCAGGGCATCGGTCTCGTTTGCAAGATGTAGGATGACGGTACTAGTGAGCTTGTAGTGGGATGCCCGTACACCCCTCTCGCTTGTCTCGAATACGTGAATGCTGTCCCATGCCGCTGAGCTCTTCGATCCCGGCGAAACGGCTTTGGAAAGTCAGGCGAATAATATGCACAAGAAGGCGGTGTAGAACGGCCTGCAGTAGCTGCATATGATGGATTTCACGCACCTTTCTTTAGCAGTACAACTCCTGCGAATTCATCATTTTCCAGGTCCCAAAAATATGTGCTTCCTACACCGCCCTCGTAATAAAGTCCTCTGTAAACGTCGAAGGCTTCATTTGCTGCAATCTCGAGCTTTCGTATTCGTTCACTGGGCAAGGTACCATCATCAATTGGTGGATCGAACTCATTGGACCAAGGAGATCGATGGCTATCCCCATCTCTGTTATAGTCGCACAGTAGATAATCTCTTCCCGACTTTGCACAGCGCCGGACGTCGAGGGGCTGGTCAACTGAGGAGAGGAGATCTTCTGTGAGGTCTGGCACGAGAGTGGTGATGCGGTTGAGGTTGAGGGATGTGTCTCGAGGCGAGAGTCGCCTCAGAAGGTCACTACCAGCTGCACATGAGCGCCGATGTACAGAGTCCGAAATGCCCCGAGGGCACAACTTACAGGGCACTATCGTATTGTTTCTCGTTTGACATTGTGATGTTGCTGTAAGAAAATAGTATGGCGGGATACTGGTGGATAAACCGTCCCTGCATTCGGACTTTTAGCCTTGGCAGACAGGGTGGGGGCATAGGTAGTGGGATACTTTTTCTCAGTAAGAGCGCGGTCAATATGTCGCACCATTATTGTCTTCACACTACAGCGACGTCGTATCCAGAGCAGACCTGGCTTTAGTATACTAAGTTACTGCAATCAGGCTCGGGCTATAACTACATCTAGACTTCCCAAAAGTATATGAGGTACGTTGCTTGCTATACCAATTGTTAATGGTAGCCTGATGCTTCTGCTGCCCAATTTTCATGTATCATTCATCATCACTCTCCTGGAGTACCCTTTGCCTCTTCCGTCGCTGGCGTACAGGTGTCTTTGTGGGAGAGACTTCCTCGACCGGGAAAGCCATCTTGCATCCATGCTTCTTGTCCGAGACCAGACTAACAACATCTGGAAGCTCGTCGTCAGTGACATTGTGGTCAGTATTGCTCCTTTGGGAGACATAAAAAGGAGGGTCTTGATGGGCATGTGATCCTTGCTGCTCGCTGAGAGCGTTAGCTAACGCGTCGGTAGGAAGCTGGTGATGATGGTGCCAAGCTAGACGTGAGTTCGATGAATCTTTATTTTTTGACATGGCTCCACATGGTGGGGCAGGACTCGACGAGCTGAGGGACCGATGTGACGCTTTGGGAAAACACTTAACATTACTGACCCATTCTTGGGCTCCGGACGACACAGTCGAACCTTTTCTGAAGTCTGCCAGCGTGCCAAATGACGGCACATGATCAAGCGGACGCTGAACTGTGTCGAGGCACTTCACGAGGTTGACGGTGACACGAGAATGACCAACCTCGCTTGTTGGCCGGATCTTTCGTTGCAGTGCTGGAAAAGCGTCGAACCGAGGCCGCTGCACATATTGCGGTGTGCTACCACCCACATTGCAATACCTTTGATCAAGCTCGAGTTCCTCCTTTTCCGATAAAAGCACATTCTCCAGAGATGGCAATCGAGCTACTTCAGGCTCCACAACTTCCCTCTGCGTCGCCTTTCTAGCCTTCGCAGTCTTTCCGTGGATGAGTGATGCCTGTACAAAGCCTGTCTGAACACCGTCAGGCATATAGAATTTCTTTGGTGGCCTCTTTGTGGCCCTGCTACGTTTTCGCGGCTCGGGAAGTTCAATCTGGGAATTCTCTAGGGGGATGTCGACCTGCCTTTTGTCTGCGACGGGATTGATCTCTTTGGGAATAATTCGGGCAGATCTGTCATCATGGAAAACAAACCGATCGCCACTAGCGATCATCTGCTGCATCTTTTCGTAATTATCCTTTGCTTTGGTATAAGAATCCTCTTCCTTGCCTTTCATAAGCAGTAGCACAATGTTTCCCGCTCGTTTTCGTCCTGTTCGACCCATTCTTTGAAGCATGCGAATTGGGGAAGCTGAAGAGTCATAACACACAATCAGATCTACCTCCCCAATATCCAGACCCTCTTCACCGATAGAAGTGGCAACAATGGTATTGTACGTGCCTTTCTTGAATTTCTCAATGACATCGAGTTGGGTTTTCTGGTCCATTCCCTCAGAAGTCTTTGCGCCTGTCTGACCAACAAAGACGTGTGGTCGAATCATCGGCTCGTGGCGTTTAAGGACCCGAGTGACTTCCTCAGCACTGTCGCGGTAGTGCACGAATATCATGATACGCGTATCTGATGGTGGTCTACCGTCCGCCATACCGTGGCCTTCACCTGCATCCATGAAATGGTTCAGCACTACAGTCTTCAGATATGATAGCTTAGGGTGTCCAACAAAATCAGGGTTGCTGACCCAAGCTTGCAGCCTGTTCACCAGTTTCCTGAAATGCTCATTCTTCGCTATTTCCTTGGCATATTTTCCATTGTTTGTACCGTCAGATGTACTGGTTTGGAAGTTGAGTAAATTACGATAGAAGGGACCGATACCATGAAACTTAAGCAGCTCGATCGCATGGGCTAAGCTTGCAAGAACATTGAAGATGGCATTCGCTTTGCCCTTCAGCGCGAAGCCTCCTTTCTTGGCAGCGTCGGAACCCATCCATCGCTTTCTTGCCATTGTAAGTCCATAGGCGGTAAGATTCGACGGGTCCCGGCCCCAGTAGGCATTGAGACTGACCAACTGATTTAACACCGGCTGAAGCGCTCTCGAGAAAAGGTCTAATGACATCGACAGCTCCTCAGAATTCTCGAATAGCTTTATGTCAATGTTCCGTGAATGCACGAATTGACAGATATCGAGTGATTCCTCGGTCCTTATCTCAACTCGAGCAATATCCAGACCGTCGATTACGTTTTGGACTGCTTCGACAGATGCTCCAGGAGTTGCGGTAAGAGCAAGCACGCGAAAGCTGGAGTTGAAACGTCGCAAGAACCTGACAACCTCAACGTAAGCATAGTTGCCAGTAGCTCTATGAGCTTCGTCGACCACCAAGAGCACCAGTTTCTTTGGCTCGCAGATTCCTGTCTTTAAGTCGTGGATGAGTGTTTGTGGAGTCATGAAAAACACACGTTTGGTCTGCCACTCTTCCGCTCTGATAGCTGGCTGAATATTGCCGGTCAGCATAGTAGTCTCCGAGCGAGGAATGCCTACGATACCAAAGCAGGCCTCAACCTGTTGGGAGACAAGAGGTTTGGTTGGGGCAACAAACACAATTTGAGCGTCTACTGTCCAACGAAACCAGTTGAGCATGATCGTGGCGGCAATAAATGTCTTGCCCAGACCGGTAGGGAGTGCTACCAACAAATTGTGGAATAGGCCTCTCTGTACAATGTTGTACTGATAGTCGCGGATGTTGCCAAGGTTGGTGGGATATATCCACATTTTGGCTGCTTCATGATTGAGCTTGTGATGAGTGGGTGGCTCCACCCTGTTGGCTAGAGGCCAGTTGTGAATCCTACCTTGCGTGGTGGAAGCGGGTGCTTGATTTTCGTGTTGACCGAACAACGTCGTCTGGCGAAAAGAAGCCGTGTTGGGTAATGGTGGTGGTTTCCGATGTGACACAGTTGCAGCAGAAGTTTTGGGCGATAATCGTTCACGCGATAAATCTTCCAAGTCGTCCAAGGATGATAAGGCCGCCGCAAGCGCCAGTTCATCCTCGTCAAAGCCATCATCATTGGGAGAGGGTTGAGGCGCTTCCGCTGCTGGAGCAGACTGGACCGCTTGAGCGGGTAAAGCTGTGGACGTAGGTGACGGTGATGGTGAAGTTGGACTTTTCTTCCTCCAACGAGGTCCACGGACCCTAGATGGACTTGAAGCAGGCTGAGTCAACTGCGTCACGAAGGTGTTCCCAGGGGGTTTACAATATGCTGAGAGATTGATTGCATGCTTTGGTAGGCGGTCTTGCTCGCTGCTAGCAACTTCTTCTCCGTCATCGTCGACATCGGCGCCATACAAGGATTCACCTGGTGGCAAGTCGTATTCATTAGATTCCGAACCACTTTCCCCAGATGAGTTCTTCGATGATTTGCCATCCGCTAGCGACGCGGTGGAGCTGTTCTCTCTTTGGTTGATCCGCCGCCTTTTGGGATGTCTTTCAAGGAGATGCCCCATGAGGGAAAAGCAAGTGAAGATATCTGTCTACAGCATGTAGAGATGGTTTCCAGACCGTATATCATGGAAATGCGATTGTTTGTTTTTTTGCTGCGTCAGCTTATTTGACGCCTTGACGCGGTCTAGTTGGTATGTAGAGATCTTATGTCTACACGTGCAGTCCGTGGAGATAGTTGTCTAGGGAAATTAACAATTACAGCGCCAATATAAAATCAATATACTTATACCACTTTTCCAGGAGCATCCATACTTCAACTATTGTGGTACTAAAGCAAGCTGTCTCTTTTGTGACATTGCTCAAAGCATCTTACTATTAGTACGTGGACTGTACTACGGGAGGGCCTGAAATAATGTTAGTCTGGCGTTAAGAGCAATTAGTTCTTATTACGACACCTAGTGTTATGATTCGCCACCTCAAAGCTTGTTCTGTGTATATCCAATCTGATGAGTCAAATCGTTACATCTACCTTTTTTCCAGGCATAGCTGTTCTGTACAGAGAGGGTTTAAAAGTAAAGATACTAACGCTGAGCTAACATTACTTCAGGCCCTCCTGTACGGAGTAGTGCGTAGCACTTAGTAAAAGTCCGGATGGGTGTGTGACACTAATGCTCGAACAGTAACTACTGTGATGCTAGCTCCGCATTTGCCAAAGGTGAGACAAGCAGACGCGCAACATTTTGTCCCCTGCTGATGCGGCAACCACACCGGGTCCAACATTTTTTCGTATGAGGAAGAAGCACCTAGAAGTGGATCCTGACAAGTCATAATGTAGCACTGCAAGATCATTAAGGGGAGGAGAATCCATAATCATTCCCACGTGATGATCCTCCGGTTGCAATAATTTTGATCGTGATGAGATGCCGGACCGTGGCCCAACTTTACTGCTACTGAGCTTATTCACAACGCTATCATGCTTGAACCAATCACCTGTTAACATTCGAAATTCAGCATGCAGGGTAGCCACCACAAGCCCCCTTCGTGTGGGGAAATTGCATGTTGGGGGTGGACCACAAACATACAAATAATAATAGTTAAGGCCCATGAAATCTTTTCGTCGTCAGCTTCCTCTTCCTCCTCCTCTTCCACCTTCTTAACCAAGTCATCGCTCTCGCTGCGTTTGATTCTGTTCTTGCCCCATTCATACACTTTCATTCAATCAAGGCTCGTTCTTTCGCCTTGCCATCTTTACAATTACATCAATTGCATTCACAGATTTCGACTATCTCGCCAAACAATTTTTCGCAAACATCAAGCATGCGGTTCCTTAATCTCCTGGCCAGCTTCGGCCTCATTGCTCTTGCTGCTGCAGCTCCTCAAGAATCAGACTCCTCGGATACCTCCTTGGTCTCGACACCTTCAACCGCTTCTTCCTCGACTGCCGACGTGACCACCTCGACTGCTCCTGTCTCACCGACCACCAGCTGCATTAACGCCTGTGAGTCTTCTGTTTCATTCACATCTAAAGTATGGATGAAATGCTAATCGATTGATAGGCGGTACCAATGTCTGCTGCCGGGCTGCCTGCGTCGGCGTTCCCTGCCCCAATGAAGCTCAGGTCAACGCGACGACCGAATGCGCCGCGCAGTGCAACCAAGGCAATGGATCTGCTGCCGATACGCAGGCTTATGGAGAATGCCAGTCTTCCTGTATCTCGTCTCTTTTCCTCACATCCAGTGGCGCAGCCCCTGCAACCGCAACCGCAACCAACAGTCGTGCTGCCAGCAATTCGGCTTCTGCCACCGGCAGCTCTGGTATGTCGCATTATCCTGTCCAATTATGTGTATTTGCACCAGATATTGACTTATGTAACAGGCTCTGCAAGTGCCTCTGCCGAATCCACTGCTTCCTCGTCAGACTCTGCCGCATCTGCTTCCTCTACCGGTAATGCAGCTAGTAGCATTCAGATCGGTGCTTCGACTGCCGGTCTTCTCGGTCTTCTAATGGCTGCTCTAGCCCTATGATATAGCATTATTGGTTCTAGATAGTCTATAATTTTTGGCCGCGCTATTAAACGTCTTTCGACAACGCGCTCGGTGAAAAAGAAGCTCCTTATATAGCACCGCTTGCATTGCACATTGGAAAACACGCTGTCCGCACAGAATACTCTCTGTTCGACGTTAATACATTGATTATAAGTCACCGGTGCTGAATCTTCATTGCCTCCGTTGGAAACGTATCACAATGTCCTCTTGCTAGAATCATGCTAGAATCATGCTCGAATGACTTCAAGATTCGGCCTTGAGTCATCTAGAGCCTCTTTTTCTGTTCGTTGTATCCCTCTTTGGTAAACAATACTTTTTACCCGAAGGGATTCTGTCGATGTCATGACTAGTACTCCGTAGTCGTGATGATACTATGTATGTCGGAGGTAGAGAGTGAAGTTGTATCCGACGCATCCTTCAGGCAAGCCTCCCGCATTCCGAAACCTAAGTAGGCTGTAAACAAGGAGCCAAGAGTCACATTGTCAATGTTGAACACTTCGGCTATGTCTTGAGTGTGAAGTTCGCTTTTATTTGCGCAACCTCACCCAAATCATAACCCAAGCCAGTAGGCTCCCAAGGATGACTGCCATAAATGGTGCATCTATTCCCACGATGAAGGTTGAAAATGCGCCATCGCCGCAGGTCAAAGATGAAGCCGAGGAGGCCAGTCCTTCACCGTACATGGAAGAAGACGACGTCTACGAAGATGCGGGGGATCTAGATTTCTCGCATTCCCAACAGCAATTCTGGCTCAGTCGGCTGCCAAAGTCATTATGGGAGCTTTGGGCAAGCATGCCCGAAGACGGTGAGATTGAGATTGGAACTCTCAGGGTAGAAGGGGACAGCAGTGACCCAAAAAGAGTGAGACCTACTCTGTGTTTGTTCTATCATCTGTTTCTTAACAGTCTATGCGTAGGTCAGCCTACGGTTGAACCCGTTACCACGTTTCGAAAAGCAGCCAAAGGAATACAACCTCCTGCCATCGAGAAGAGAGACAATACTGCCGAAGCGCCCAAGAAATGCGTTTGTCTTCTCGGAGAAGGACATGCCCGGGTACAAAAGGAGATCCAATGGTCTCCGTGATGAGGAGGATAGTAGCTATCACGGTAGGTCCTATCTTTACGAAAAGAACAAGCGGGATAGCAAAAGGAAAGAAGAGAAGAAGCGGTTCGAACCATACACAAGAAAACCTATTCCAAAACAGACAGCTATCGTAGGCGTTGTGAGCCGTGAGTTTGAATGCATTCCAGTGGACAACGAGGAATACAGGGAATTGGAGAGGCGCAAAGCCGAGATCATGTTGAAGCCTAAAGAAGAAGTCGAGACTTCATTTGAGAAACTCAAGGATGCGACGTATTTGGCGCCAGGCACTCTCGGCGTGTATGGCAACACGATCACGGCCAAGGTGAGATTACTGCTCTTTCGTCAATATTGTAAGCCTTCTCATCTTCTACAGCAGGAAAAGAAACGCCGAGAGGCTGCGAAGGAGAGTCGTGCTTCTCGACTACCTAAAAACGAGCTTATCGATATGCTGCTTGACTTGTTTCAGTATTACAAGTACTGGGGTCTAAGAGAACTCAAGAAGAAGACGAATCAGCCAGACGCCTATCTTCGTGAGGTTCTCAACGAGATCGCCACGTTGTGGAAGAGTGGCGATCTGAACGGCAAGTGGGAACTGAAGGCAGAATTTAAGGAGAGAGATGCAGTCGCCAACTATGCTGAGGGTATGGCACCAGATGCAGTGGATTCTGAGGCGGATCTTGGGGAGGATGACGACGAGAACGAAGCATTCGAAGATGTCTGACATGTTCTCCATGGTCTACAGTGCGCATACACAATTGATTCGGCGGAGGGCGGCTAGCTAGGTCATTCTTTGGAGAACAAGAAGCGAACTGTGGCTCGTTGGGCTCCTGATGGGTCACCTGAACACAGTAGCCGTGCTTTCACATCACTGGTGTACAACATAGAAGCCCAGGAAAGATGCTGATATGCCAGCACAATTATCGATGCCTAGCATGCACTGATCTGAGTTCATCCTGGTAGAACAAGTGCAATGTAGACCTCTAACCTTTTAGCAGCGCAATCGAATGAAGCGCTGTTGCGGAGGAAGATGATTAGAATGATGTTGCTGATGTCGCGTGGAACATTCCATTGTACTTGGCCAGCTTGGAGGGCTTACATAACTGAAGCAGCTTTAAATCTTCTATCAGTCACATGCTTCTCTCTGTCTCTGCCTGCCTTGGCGTGCCAAGCTTTATCTCTCCCTCCCTTGCCAAGGCCTGCCCCTCGTCAATAAAGCCAGCCATCCAGCACGGCGGAATGGGGTGCCCGAAAATTCTTAACTCCCCATATCAGCATACCTCTCAACTTCCCAAACAAATATTAGCGTCTTGATCTGCTTAACCGCCTTGATCCGATCACTTTACCGTATCACTTCTCAACAGCATCAATAGACTCGTCCCGGTTTCTAGTTATGACCGAAGAGGAGGACCTGCTGGCCAAAATCGGCGAGCTGGCCGGTAGGTGACTCAGTCTTGATCTCATCACTTGCTGACTTACATACTCTTCCAGGTCAGATCAACCGGCGGAAGCAGCCAAATGCTCCTCAGCATACTCTAAATCAATCATCAGGGTACCACCCTCGTCCTAGCTTTCCGTACAGCCCGCGGTCAATCCCATATGTGCGTGGAAGAGGTCAGACATTCCAAAACAGGTCGCTCATAGCGAACAATCGCGCAAAGCCCGTACAAGCTTCTAGTGCTCCCTCCATTTCCCCACCTGACCAGATCGAAATCCCCAGAGCTGAAAATCTGAACCCCATGCCTCGTGGCATTGCAAAATATGGACGAGGGGCGAGGGCATGGATCAGCGAAGATGCGCTCAGACAACAACTTGAAAGACAGAAGTACCATTCGAACAGTCTCCAGGCCACAGGAGAAGACTCTGTCATACACCAATCTGTAACCTCTGGGAGTGACACTCCTACGCCTTCAACGGCCTACATAACTGTTGCAGACATCCCCTTTCAAGTCACAAATGGGGGCAGCAAATTACTGAGAACGACCGGTATGCTTTAAATTTAGACTGTGCAGGCGCAGGACACGCTCAGATTTTGACAGACACCTCGACCCTCACGAAGCCCACCCCGAAAGAGGCAGTAGTTAGTGGGGTCATCTTCAAGCGCTCGAAGAATGGAAACCTCGTCCGTGCTGCAGTTGCGCACCAGGGGTTCGTTCTCAAAACAGGTATACGATCTCCAAATTGCTGACATGTCTAACACAGGCGCACTCCGCAAATTGGCAAAGCTAAACTCTGCAGACAATACACTTCGACTGGTACCCCTTGCCCTTACCCCAGACTTGATCAAATTCCGCCGAGCGTGCTTTCTCATCCACGGAGGGTTTAAGTATCACGAGCGAGGCTGCATGGCTGACGCACGGTATTCGCAGGACGCTGCTCACGTGGCGACAAATGCTTCGGCATCCACGATGCTGCTCGAACCGCCATCTGCCCATCTGTTCTTCGCGGCATTGACTGTCCTGCCGGCGAGGACTGCGACCTAAGTCACGAGTCGTCATCAAAGGTTGCGCCTACTTGTTTGCATTTCCTTCGCGGAATGTGTACCAAGCACTTCTGCCCGTATTCACATGCACCTGTTGATCCATCTGCTCCCCTTTGCCGTGGCTTTTCCTACTTGGGATATTGCGAGAAAGGCTCGGCTTGTGGGCAAAGGCACTTACGCGAATGCCCTGACTATAGCAGCGGCTCTGGTTGTAGACTCAAACACTGCCCGCTGCCTCATGTTGATCGTGCCAGTCAGATGAGGCGCAATGGAGCTAACAACCCAGGAAATACGAAGAGAATGGAAGTAGACGATGACACTTCTGACGAAGAGACACAGGATTTAGATTCAGACAACTTTGAAGAGCCAGAGGAGCTCTTCCGCTCAAGCACCTTTGAGTTTCCTCAGCAGCAGGACTTCGTTGGTCTTACCTAAGGCTCACCGTGGCGCACCGGCGTTTGGTTGCCACATTCTCAGATACCCAAGGGCAATCGCACTAAAGTATGGAGGCTGAAAGCAGCTTCGAGGCGCTGTCTCGGTCGGTCATTTCTCCTTTCCTCCTTTACGGGTTTTCGTTGGACGGCGAGGGCTCTGGCATTACCTGAACAGCCATGGGCTTACAACGTCGAGCGAACTATGCGTAAGGCGTGTCGCTTAGAATGTCTTCTTGAGTTGGTCCCCGCTCGAGACGGCCACTCAAGCTGTGATAAACACTTTTAGCTTTACATTCAAGGGACGAAGTCAAAAAGCTTCAAAATATGCAATGCAATACCCAAACTACAGGCATATGAAGTGGGATTGTTTCCAACCCAGACAAGACCCCGGAAGCCCTTCAGTTGCCCAAGACGTGGTGACACGGATGATCAGATGAACCATTTAAATCATAGCCAGCGTGTTTGCCATGATGTTTCAGTAGTGTTGTCAGCAACTCTTGATTCTGCGAGATATTGTGGACTTTGTTTCTCGGAATTGCTGCGTTGCTCTGCTCCATACGACAGC
Source organism: Endocarpon pusillum Z07020 (assembly GCF_000464535.1). Classification (NCBI taxonomy): domain Eukaryota; kingdom Fungi; phylum Ascomycota; class Eurotiomycetes; order Verrucariales; family Verrucariaceae; genus Endocarpon; species Endocarpon pusillum. The sequence goes on from NW_006916636.1 coordinate 55,343, forward strand.
CTACAGAGTTTTTGCCGTTGGTCAGACGTAATATAGACCAGGAATTTGTAAGGTGCCCAAGTGTGATACCCAAAGACAGAGGTTGGAACCAGCAACCAGTGGTCACTCCGAAGTTTCGAGCTGGTTTCTTCGTCCTTGGCAAGTGGTAAGCGAGATGATGATGGGTACGGAGTAGAGGTGATGATGATTGCAGCCCCGTATTCTCCCAACGACGACCGCTTTTAAGGACTGCTCTCCTGGTGGATTGACCGATTGACCGATTGACCAATTCACCAATTCACCAATTCACCAATTCACCAATTCCCCCGGTAGCATGTTTTTGCGCCGGGGGTCTCTTCTGCCCGAGCATGTCTGAGGGAGACAGAAAAGAGCATTCCTCAGTGGTGACTAGGAGGAGGTCGCATGAGGTCGACCGCTTGATGACCGCGACGGAGTGGAGGGAACCCTTTCCGCAATCACAGTTGACGCTCGTCCTCCAAGCTCTGCTGATCATGTCTAGCCACTTGGAGTGGGCCGTTTCAATGCACGTATGCCCAAAGCCCTAACTGGGGCATCCAATCTTCAACCCCTCCTCTCTGGCTACGGGCTTCTTCTCACCAACGAACAAACATTTCGCCTTTCTCCGGCCCGCCCTACTTCTGAAATCCCCTCCCCGTTCATTCATGCTCTTCTGTTCTCCACCTCTATAGTTAGGCCTTCACGTCGCCTGGCCTGCGACCTTCTACTGGCTATGGTATTGGTCTCTCGTCACGTACGGTAATAGAGCTTCCTCCGCTACCACAGTACTGCTCTTAAGCTGCATCCTTCGCTCCAACTCTCGTACCTTGGTTATTACGATCCCGCTTCCCATCAGTTGAGCTCATTGTTGTTCGATATGCAAACACCTTGAGCTTCAACGTTTCCTTCTTTCCCTTGCCCGTGCTTCGTGAAATCATTCAGAGACCGGTCCCGCAAGCAATTCCCTGCCGACCACACCGCCTTTTTGCCCGGGACTTCCCTCAAGATGGCAGCACAATATCAGCACCAGCCAGACTTTGATTTCTATCGCCATCCTCAATGGGCAGTAGACAACAAGCCAATCTGTTCAGAGGATGATGAGATGAGCTTGTTGGACGAGAAAATCCTAGAGCCGAACACACCGGCTCACGCTTCAACCGATAGCGATTTTCGGAACCCAGCCTTGGATCAATCCAACAACGCATTCTCGCCTCGAGCGAATATGTGGCACGATTCTTCCCAGCCTGTTGGCTACATGCATTCGCGACAACAGCCACATGCACCTATGCCTATGATCGACACAGGGCATGGTCATTACCCAAGAGCAGACGCGACTCATGAAGCAGTTTATAGTCATCAGCCGTCGTGGCCTGGCTCAACCATGTCAGGCACAAGTACACCTACTCCAATCTATGATCATCCGCCACAAGAATTCCATCAGATGGCGTATCATGGGGGGCCCATGAGTTTCGGTCAAGCATCATACCCAAGCGACCCGTTGTCTGCGACGCCAATGTCTCCACAGTCCAGTCAAGGGGGATGGATGTCAGCAACCTCATCAGATGGCACAGAGCCTCGATCGAGACCAATTGGAAGTCCAGAGTATGACGCAGCATCTCCAGCTGGTCACATCAGACGGGATGGGATTAGGAAGAAGAACGCACGATTTGAAATACCCGCGGAAAGAAATCTAGCCAACATTGATTCATTGATTTCCCAGACAGCTGATGAACAGGAGAAGAAGGAATTGAAGCAGCAGAAAAGACTTCTGAGAAACAGGCAGGCCGCGTATGACTTCACGCGTATCTCTTCTCGCGCATTTCTTACTAACATGGGCACAGGCTCGACTCACGTCAACGCAAGAAGCTCCACACTGAGAAATTGGAGCAAGAAAAGAAAGAATTCAACCAGCACCTGAGTGATCTGCAAGACGAGGTTCGGCAACTGCAAGAAGCTCTCCAACATGAGACAGAACTTCGACTCCATCGACAACGAGAATACGAGCATTACATTCAAACAGTCTCATTCGAAAGGGATGAAGCTATCCGGAGCAAGACGCTGGAGACTGCAGAACTCCGGAAAATGAACAACATCCTTAAAGACCACATCAGAGAAGCCGCTTCTGGGCATAGCCTTCAGAACGGCCTCTCCACTGATTTCTCCTCCTTCGATGAGCTGGATATTGAGGAAAATGGCTGGGACGAGGATTTCTCACTCATCAACAACAACGACTTCAACGACACGATAGAGCAAACCAACATCACTCCTACCCCACTCCAATCCTCAGGCACTGCCTCGGTTGAGCCCAAACCCGACACACCGTTCAGTTGGAACGCATTTTATATGTGTCTGCTATTTGGTGCCTTTATCGCTTCCAATTCAAGCAGTAATTCCAAGCCAGCCGTACCAGCATTATCCGAAGAATATCGAGCAGAGTCTGCCAATGTGTTGAAAGCGGTGCTGGCCTCGGGGCCAGATGTACCACGTGCTCTGCTTCCTTCCGCCCCACCGCAAAACATGCATCCGCGTGTTCTCTCCGGTGCACCAGCCACTATCTCTGGTCCGGAAATGGCAAGGATGACGAACAGTGCCCCAAACAATCTCGAAGCCCTCCACAGCTCTCTCACCGCGCCGTCCCGACGCCAGCGAGAGACAGCAGCATTTTCCCTCTCAGCAGCAAGCTACGACCATATCACCAACCCTGATCCTTTCTTATCAGGACCTGACGCATCCGACGAGACCTTCGAACCAAGGCCTTCCACGCTCCAGACTGCCTTCGATGCCATGCAACAAAGTAGGCAAAATGTCGATAAGGTCATCAATCGTGAAGTAAACGAGAGGAGTGTGATGTGGGAGGGGGTACCAGAGAAGGTGCTCCGGGACTTCAGAAGGATGGTAGAGAACGCTGAGATGGACCAATAATGCAGGAGGTCCGGCTCTTTGTCGAAATGCATTGGCTCCACCTCGTCATGTCGGAAATCTGGACGTTCCACCGGAATTCAACACCACCGAAACGAATTTCTTTGTGCTTATCTTATCTCAACTATCTATTACGTTTGCCGCAAGGCTGCTTCTTATTCATACAGCAACAATAGCCTCGCTGGCGCCATCCAATTTCCCATCAAACAGCTTTTCTGGAAAGGTCACCTTGGAATCCTCTCCAAAATACCCAATAGCAAGTTTCTATTCTCAAAGCAAACAACAATTTAACTCGCATATTTTTTGTATTGTCCTGTTACTTTCACGACAAGGATTATGATTACGACATAACGACAATCTTAACGAGACAACCCTTTCTTTTTTTTCATTCCTAATGGGAATAACATTACCGGCCTGCAAAGGCGATTTTATCATTCAAACTTTACCCTGACCACGACAGCAATACTTTCCCGCGCGAGCATGCGAGTGAGCGAGCCAGCTTCTTTATGCAGTTCATGGGCCGGAGGTGGGAATGGGACTCAACTCACCAATTTCGATGGGTTTTTTCCCCTGCTTTCCCTCGGCACAAATTCAACGGGTTGGAGGCATTTTGCGACCGATTGCGCTTTCACGGTCCGGTATGAATTCTGATAGAGGGTGGAGTATGGGAACGATGGGGGGAGGGGGAGAAAAATTGTGTATAGGCTTCAATGGGGGAGAGGGGGAGAACAATGGCCATTCTTCTGTTTTATGTGATGTCGATGAGGTGATATCTTCCTATGTAGTTATGCTACCTATGGTTTCGGTGTTTGATGATGTGACGTGATGGAGATGGAGATGGAGATGATGATGATGATGAACGGCCCCGGTCGATAGTGATGATGCTCTAGGAGCAGCAGCAGCGGAGCAAAGCGAAGTCAAGTTTACGAACCAACCATTCAACTTTCCAAATTGTGCACACCGGTGAAAGTAAAGATGAAGAGTGGGCAATCGCCATGTTGATTTGATTTGATGTGATGGATGTGATTTGATTTGATTCAACGACGATCCCACCCACCTCCTGACTTTAGTCACTATGTACGTTGGGTTGATCGGTAACTTACATTTATTGAACCGACTCTTAGTGTTTATCTGTTTACTACGTACGTCCCAATCCGTCATGCAGCTGCCGCCCCGGGCACGTACTCTCTCGCGTTCGTCAAAACACGGACGCAGCTGCGGTCGCGGAGTCTATCACAACAGGCCCGACCAGGCCAGGCCAGGCCAGTTGAAACCCAGGTACAGGAGGGGGGGGGGCCGAATCGATACGATGGACCTTCCCTCTCTACGCTCTCTGTGACTGATTCTGCATGCCCAACAACAAAGAGGAATCGAAAGGGTAACTCCCACAGCACTCATACCCATACCATCCCATCCCATCCCATACCGACAGCTATCTGATCGGTCTGTTGAGTCTGACCCCCCATTCCCGCGTCGGCATTGTGAGAGACGTACGGAGAAGTGATTGTGACGGGGAGAAATGAGATGCAATTTCCCCAAGTCCCTCCTGGAACATTGTGGCCTGCGAAAGGCCGTTGGGCAAGGCTGTAACGAGGATCGAGATCGCAAAAGCCACAGCCACAAACCTCAAACACAATCACCTGCACCAGCATTAATGCCAGCGCCGCCGGGAGAGTGAAAGCACTGAAAAAAAACGGCTACATGCCCGTTTATTGGTCTCGAGTAGCTCGCTTGAGATGCCATCCAGCCCTCGATCCGGTAGGGTCGTCTCTCTCTCTCTCTCTCTCTCTCTCTCTATCGCAACTGTGGATGAAATGAGATTGATTATGGGAACCAGACCTGAGAGGCTAGCCGAGCCAGGCCTAAGGCCTCAAATACGTTGGTGGCGCAGGGTGTGACTAGTTTTCTCATGTTGGTGTCATTGCAACGCCTGCCTTGTGGACGTCATGGCGCAGCGTGATGTACACTCGTATTTTTGAAACGTCCGAAGGAAGCGTTATCCTAAGCCGTGGATATCTGGTTGGCTCTTCCTCAAGGCTGAACTCATCCTCTTAGTGACGGCGTAGATTTGAATGAGCCCGAAAATCCTGCCTGGTCTGGTCAAGCGAGGAGAGTCATTACCCACCGACCCTATTACAATCCAGGGGCGTTCATCGGGTTGGCGGCTCCGTTATTAGCTATAAGTCTCAGGTTGGCCTGAGCCTTCTTATTCGACGAGCAAGACCCAGCCTAATTGTGGTAGAGAATCCCTCATCGATGCGCTCGATTGATCATTTGGGGTCGTATTTTTCTTTCCAGATCCTGTATTCAGCAAGTTTCACGTAAGTCAATGTCACGTTATTGGCAGCCGATACAGAGAAATGTGATCCAATCAGGGAAAAAACAAGGGGTTGGGGAAAACGGTGAACGGTTATGAGGTCGCAGGAGAGGCCGCATGAAGCGGTAAATGCTGCCCTGTAACGGGAACGAACAGATAAATCCTTGGCATCGAACGACTCCAGCAAACGCCATCAAGTGTGGAGTTAATGTCTGACAAGCTCTTCTTTGACAAAAACCAATACAAGGATCATGATAGGTGGTGACAGGTACGTACCAAGTATTTCCCAGGGTCTTCGCTCCGGACTTCTCTGCCAGCCGAAGTAATTGCGCGGCCTTGAACTGTGGCGACCGAAGAGGTCAGCAAATGACATGTTTGGAATGCAAAACACACTTGAAAAAGAGAGCTAATGCAAGGGACAAGGTGCATTGCTGCCCAAAGTGAAGCAGAATAGTTTGTGGCGGATCCGGAATTGGTATGATGTCTGGGACCAATTGGGAAAGTGCCGGATTCGGCTGTGATGGGTCTGAGCCTCATGTGAAGCTTCCATCAGCAGTTGGAGAGCCTAGCAAACAGAGCCTGATCTGGCCAGTGTATGGAGGAATGCCATCACGCTGTTGCTCGCTTGTCCTGCATCGGTGCCCAGGCGAGACACAAACGAGGCGGCAATTGCCTCATATATTCCGGTATCGAGTCAAATTCATGTGTGAGGATCGAGACAGAGACATGCAGTAGAGAAAGTTTCAGAATTGGCTTTACTCACCTTGTCTTTCTTCCCGCCAAAGCCCTCGAGATAGCACCAAGCAGCTTCATTCATGGCATCTGTATCCCCCAGATTGGCAGCAGTCTCATAGTACTGGCGTGCGGCTGCCTTATCCACTTCAACGCCCCAGCCATGGCGGAAACAATTGGCCAGCTCGAAAATGGCAAGTACCAATTCTCCCTTCGCAGCGCCGCCTGTCTTCATTCCTGCTTTCAAAGCTTCGGCTTCAATAGCGGCTGAATTTGATGCTGCGGTACGAAGGTAGGTGACTGCTTTCGTTGGATCTGGCTGACAACCCCAGCCGTGTCGAAGAGACAATCCATACAGCACCTGACTGAGGACATTACCTGTCTCTGCTAGTCGCCCAAACATCTCAGTCGCCTTGGTCAACTCTCCTGCTTCATGTAGTCGGATGGCTTCCTGGATGTTCTCATCACTTTTCGCATCACTAACGCTTCTAGGCCTGTTGCTTGGCCGTACTTTTAGGCCGTCCGCAACTGCAACTTCCATTTGAGAAATATCTGTGGCCAAAGAATGCACGCTTCCACCTCTGCTGACGGCCGTGCTTCCATCTTCCTTGGCTAGTCTTGTGGCGCGCTCTTCCCACTGCGCCTCTTTCTCCTGCTGATCGCCATTTGGTGTGTAGGGATCAGGTATAGTGGGTAGGTCGGAAGGAATATGTGCAGAGCTGGCGCTCGATGCCCTAGAGAGGTGTAACCGCTGCGATAGTTTTCTTGATGGCGTGTGGGCTTCTTTTTCTGAGGGCTGAGGCGATGTAGAAGCATTTGATGATTTGCGAAAGCGGTTGAAAGCACGTTTGGGTGGTGTGGTAAGGTCTTCGGACGGGGTAGGAATAGGCTCGTGGTCCTCTGCAAAACTTGGAGGCTGTATTATCTCCTGCGTATTGGTGTCTGTGCGCATGAAGGTGAACTCGGGAGTAGGAAGCGTCTGCGGTGCAGGGGGCGCGTCTGCAGCATCCTGCGCGTTCTTCTCTTTCTTCTTGAGGAGATCCTTAAGAGGCATGGTGGGCAGTTTATAGAGTTGTTTAGTCAAGCCGAATGGTTGAGCTATTGAAGTTGATCTAAGAATGGGTAGACGAAAACAAAGGGAATGAGCTTAGGAATGCTGACGATCCGAGCATTGCCTCGAACTTATATAAGGAGGCCAAGAGCTGTTGTAGTTGTTGTTGTCGTCGTTGTCATTGCGGCGGTGCCTGCTGTGCTTGCGGTGCTTACTGTTTAATTGGGGCCAAGGATGACGGTAGGAACAGGGTCTACTGGTCCACTGGTCCGAAGCGTCCGAAGCGTCCTCCGGTTCAAGAAGCCCCCGTGGCTGCGGGGACTAGCCCTGCAAAGGCACTACATAAATAGATCGCTGATGATCAAAAGCTCTCCACTAGTGACAGCAGCCATTTATGTACATACACGTTGGCGTACTTTGAGCGGTGTTCTTTAATATATCAGTAAATTGCATTTCTAAAAGGAGACCTCAGGCACGGCTGTCGATTCGAGAGGTTTCAATGTATCGACCACGAACTGTTGGCTTCATTCGTCGGTGCACCAGTGTTGCATTCTCGTCTCGTTCTGTACAGCTACGTTTATTCACTTTGTCGTGTCCCAAAGGGGAAGGTCAGCAGCCATTCTTGAAGGCCAAATTGGAAGCAGTTCAAGGAGACATTGGTGGTGAACAATGGTTCCCAGAACTGGGCCGGTCTCCTTTAGGCAGATTCTTTGTCAATAACGGAGGCGAAGAGCTAGTCGACAAGCCTCAGAGCGAGGGAGATGGCTCTGTGTGGAAGGCCATGCAGGCCATCAGCCCTCGTCAGCAAGCCGCTATCAAGGACGTCTCAGGACTCTTCCGAGAGGATGGATCCGTCACGATTGATCCACTCTATCTTCGAGACGCATGTCGATGCCGTCTCTGCATCGACAGCTCGACCCTCCAACGGAAGTTTGTGACGGCACATATCCCGCTGGATATTGAGGCAGTTTTCGATGGGCGCAGTAATCAAGGAAGGGTCAAGGTCAAGTGGAAAAACGACATACCCGGCTATCCTGCAGACCATCAGTCCCTCTATACGCAGTCCGACCTTCACACCTTGATTTTGCCATCTCCAGATTCAGTTGTTGCTAGAAAACGTCATTATTGGGACCGCGAAGCTTTCGAGAAGCGAGCCAACTGGACCACATATGCTGACTTTGTGAACGACACTGAAGCTTACAAAATCGCCATGTCTGCACTCCACCGTGATGGCCTGATCTTCATAACGAAAGTGGATGCCAATGAGGAGGCAGTGAGGAGGATGGCAGAGCGTATAGGCCCACTGCGTAACACATTCTACGGCTCGACCTGGGACGTCCGGTCATTAGCCAATTCTAAAAATGTGGCATACACCAATCAACATCTCGGCTTCCACATGGATCTGCTCTATATGACTAATCCGCCAGGGTACCAGCTGCTTCACTGTCTCAAAAACTCCTGCTCAGGCGGTGAATCTAGGTTCGCGGATGCCTTCTTCGCTGCAACTAGGCTTCGCCAGGATAATGAGTCACACTACAGACAGTTGACCCGGTATCCCGTTGAATGGACTTACGAAAATGACGGGCAATTCTACATGTCGAAGAGACCCACGTTCCACGAGGTCCAGTCCTTTATCGGTAACGAGGAACATGCGAGACATCGACTTAAGCGCAAAGCGAACAAGGACAACGATGCTGATCTGGCCTATGTTAATTGGAGTCCACCATTCCAAGGCAAATTATATCACCAGCATGAATACCCTGAGCGAACGAAGGTGTTCGTACAAGCTACGAAGAACTTTGATCGTATCTTGAATGACGATGCCATGGTGTACGAGCTAAAAATGGAAGAAGGCACATGTGCTATATTCGAAAACCGCCGAGTCGTGCACGCAAGAAACGCTTTCCAACTGGAGGATGGGGAAAGATGGCTAAGGGGTGCATATGTTGATGAAGATGCATTCTGGAGCAAATGCCGTGCGATTGGAGCCGACAAGTATGACACGTCAAATATAGCACATCCAGACGGGGTCTTCGTCCGGAGATATGAAGCGTCTGGGAAATACGAAATGCCAGACATTTCCAGGAAGGATAACAAGGAACAGTCAGCAGACAACAGTAAGGCTGTACCTCACGCGGAACCAGGTGAACCAAATAAATCAGATGAACCACATGCGAAAGAAGATGCACCCAGAATTCCAAAATCACAAAAGAAATTCGCCCTGGAATTGTCCCTCCGCCCCAGCAAACGACCTAAAAAGAAGAAATCCAAAAAAACTCCAAGAGAGCAAGAAGAGGCTCCAGAAGAGCAATAAAAAAACTACTCAACAAAGCTCCCTCCCATCCAGACCCCCGACATTTCGCCAGGGAGGATCCCTAGACGGAAGGTACGAGAAAACCGCCTTCATATTCCCAAACCCTCCCCACAGCTCCCCTACAGTTCGTCATGGTCCGTCGTCGTTACGGACAAGACAACCACGGAACCCACCAGGGAGAGAAGGAAGTGCAGAGATCGGCCATAGTGCCAGGACCCCACAGGTCCCAAATCACTCAAATTTGCAATGCATAGAATAGTACAGGTGAGGGGAAAGTCATCAACCGTACGTTCGGGGGCTTGAACACGTCTTTGAGTGATACGAAAACTGTAGGACAGAAAAAGGATTGCGCTGCTTCTACCTTAACTGGGCAGTGGGTGGGCGCAGTGGGTTTGATGCAGCTGTTGGGTTCTTGGGCATGGTTTAGACTGTTTGGGTCGTGCGTGTGCAGCCGGTGAGAGGGGAATAGGGGGGGGAAAGGGCGCAGGGGAAGTATTGTGGCGGTAAAGTAGTTGTTCTCAAGAGGCAACCGAGGTTGATCCTGGGCATGGATACCGTCAGATGCGAAGCAGGCGTGTCTATAAGACCAATTCTAGGAAGAGGTCTTGCAGAGACGTAGGATTGCATTGTGCGTCTAGCAATGGGCACAATCTGAGTTAACAAACCTACCACCATCAAGATGTGCTAGGTTACTGTCTTGCTTCATGAGGGGTTGTAAAGCAGTTCTACATGTCAAGACAGGCAAACGGGGAGATTCTTCCATCAGCTCCGGGAGATGCAGCGCAATACGGAGAATTGGTCTTGGATGAGAGATTCATGTCATGAATAGGACTTTATCGCCATGATTGTATGCGTTCGCTAAGCTTCACCAACAACAACGGAACCACATTAATCGTATCATTGCCGCCTAGACAGCAGCAGCTGGAGGTTGTGCCTGAGCCTCCGGCGCAGCTGGGCCACCGTCCTTTGCGACCGAAAACTCCTTGAAGAAGTCCGGATCTGATTCCACTTCCTCCTTGACCTGCAGTAAGATGAAGAGTCAGCGAGCACATTCAGAGTTCTGGCGTAACAGAGCACACTTACAATATCAAGACCACCGACCAAATCGCCATTCGTCCACAGTTGGGGAAATGTAGGCCAGTCGGCAAATTCCTTCAAGCCCTGCCTTACCTCATCGTCGGCAAGGATGTTGAAGAAGCCATATTTGACGCTGTTCTCGCGCAGGATGCTGACCAGCTGCCTGCTGAATCCACACTGCGGCTGGCTCGGCGTCCCTTTCATGAAGAGCATCACCGGTGCAGCTTTGACCAGGTTGGAGAGTCGGGTATGCAGCTCCTCCTTCGATGAGGCGCCGGATGACATCGCTGGAGCAGTGGGAGGATCTGATGGCTTCGGTGCATATGCAGACAGATCTCTAGCCGGCCCCGTCCCGTTCGTGCTCGACTCGTCCTCCTTCCTCGGCGTAGCTTCTAGCGCTGGTGGCAGTCCCAGCTTTCCACTGTTGCCCATCTTCCCGGCTTGCTTCTCGACTGCCTCTCTCACCTTGCTTGCATCGCTGCCACTGACCGTCTCCACCGTTTTGCCGTCTCTGAGGAGGACGAGGAAGGGCACGGCGGTGACATCGTACGATTCGGAGATTTCGGGGAGGTCTTCGGCGTTGATGGAGAGGAAGGACGCGGTGGGTGGCTCTTTGACGGGGTAGGTCGAGGCGAGTGTTTCAAGGATGGTGCGCATTTGCGTGCATGGTGCCGCCCATGGGGTGTGGAATGACAGGACTAGGAGTGTGGATGGAGAGGTGGAGTTCAAGGTGGAATTGAATTCGTGCTCAGAAGTGATCTCGTTGAGTGTCGACATGTTGATGATATGCTGTCCAGGAGAACAGAGATCCGTCCGTCTCCAGCCCGGTGTGAGTAAAGCTTTACAACAGCAGTTATGGCGTGTAGGATTACAGCAGTTGGGAGACAATCAATATGATATATGACAGTCTATTCATATAGTACAGAGGTCTTCGCAAAGATAAAAGTTTAGGATCTGATAACTAGCGAAATCGGAGAAAGATTCTTGCGATGACGCGATACTACTACTAGTAGTTAATACGATGCAATGCCAAGCCTATCAGGGGAGATCTCTTGGCAATATCTTGGCAATATTTCGGAGAGTCTCACTAAGAATTCAAGATCACATATTATTCATGAATCATGACAGCTTCTAAACCGAGTGAGATTATTGCTCTTCGAATTACTGCATCAAGGTCTCTGAAAAGGTTCCCAAGTCAGCCGTCTTCTTCGTGCCTAAAGTGCCCGCCAACCTGACCTCTCTGTTAACAATGGCCCTTGTTGCACAATAGTAGAGCTTTGGGTGAAGCCATAAAGCAGGGTTGGTGAATCGTTGTTTATGAGTGTGGATGAATGGCTCTGTGCTCGAAACCTGAATGTTTCCTTTGTCGAGACAATGCAACTTGTCCCACTTTCTTTCTCTCTCTCGTTGCTTTGTTCTTCTGCTCCTACTGCCTTATTTAATGCCATTTGATCGCCCAACCGACAGACGTTCAGACACTTCTCCCATTCCTCAGATCATTCCTCAAAGAATCCACATTCACAACGCAACCACGATGTCTACGTCATCAAAACCAGTGATCTTGCGTCGTTCGGAAGAGTTCAAAAAGACATGCGGCATATCGCGCTACCGTCGCTGCGTTCTCATCTACCAGCTCGACAACGCAATCTACTATGCACTTTCAAAAGTGCGATACCGCTCCGACGCCGAGGTAAAGCTGGAAGATCTCTACGATGTGGTAATGATTGAAGTCCCTCATTATCGTCCAGAATTCCCATCACACTTCACCCAAGCCTCTAATCCTCTTCTTGCAGGTTGGTATATCAAAGAACCTACACTGGTTCGTTTCGATCCTAGCGAGCCTGCATGGATTGGCGAACGAGTCCTCTTCGAAGCTAGAGCTAACGAGGTCCTCATAACGCATCCACATCGGAATATTGCCAAATACCATGGTTGCCGAGTCCAGAATGGTCTCATCACCGGTATCTGCTATGACAAGTACCACGAGTCCCTCATGCAGCGGGTTAACCCTGGTTCGCACAGCAAGGGCCGCTTGCACCTTAACAAGACGAAGCCTCTCAATGTCAATTTGATGTTGGAGAGCGTTCGCAATGGCCTTGCGCATCTCCACTCCCTGGGGTTCGCGCACAACAACATCAATCCTTCCAACATCATGTTCTTCAATGAAGACTCTGACGAAGCCGTCATCATCGGTTTGGGTTCCTGTCGAGCTATTGGATCCCCCCTAAATGATTATCTTGTACGGATGGAGGGGTGGTACGACAAGAAAGCTGACACGTCACTTCCAAGCAATGATCTCGACGCGCTTGACGAGATCGCAGAGTGGTTGAGTGACAAGCCGGAGAAGAATTTCCAACTTGCAGGATAACGGGGGCGAGTGTGAGCAGGTGAGTGTGGTGCGCAGTGGCTGGCTGTTTTTTGGGTGGGCCTTTTGATTGTATCTGCTGCTTTTCGTGTCTGAAAACCTGCTGCTAGTACTAGTACTTTGTTAAATCGAGCGTGTTTTCTCAGCAACCCAATCCTCCTAACAACGAACCGTCATGTGATATCCAAGTCCAACTATCCTAACCTATACACGTCAGCTCTAAACCACAGACTGCCAGTAAGATTGCTTGGTCTGAAGTAGGCAGGATGCAAGATCCAAACCTTTAGCTCGGAACTTTCAATCCCATATTCCATGTCAACCCAGATACGAGGGAATCGAGGACCAGTCAAGCTCCGGTAATCGTATAGATAAGACCTTTGTGTGGTGAAATGCCGGAGGGAGAGTGTCAAACCACCCACGATCTCGGATCTAGGGATCTTTTGGCCCCTTTGGCACCAGTACGTACTGAGCGTCAACCACTCACTGTACAATAGAAAAGTCAACTTACTGAGGGTAAATACCGGACGTCTAATTAGTTCATAGTTTCATCAAGTCAACAGCAATCTGACGGTTCTTGGATGGTTCATCCTGTTCTTCAGTGCCAACCAGTAACTACGTACTATAGCATCCAATATCCAACCAGATCAGCCAACAGACTTGGAAACTCAAATCAAACCGATCAAAACAACGTGTTTGGGGTGCTTTAATGTCGATTGTTCGTCGACCGAATCGGCGCGAGTTGGTTTGTTTTGATACCATGAAGTGGTGCTTGCTTCCAATGTTAAATCATCCTGCCGACGAGGCCTGGTTCCTGTATGCTCACGGGTGACTTTTTTGGCTTCGACGAAGGAATCGTACCCTCCAGGGGCCGTAGGATGCTTACCGTTTGTGGAGCTCCGCGCAGGCAAGTTAAATGTATCCACTAGCGTCTTCGGTTGATGAGAAGCGCTCCCCTCATCCATCTCTGCTCTACGTCCCAGAATTGGTTGTTCTGAGAGCTCTGACACGTTTGACGGTATTGTTGTTTTTTTGAAAACGTAATTCGCGCTCCCATATTGTGATAAGGTGCTTGTGGCCGAGTGGATTCTGTTGAAGATGGACCAACCCAATCCTCACGGTAAGCCGCTCGATCAGCAGGCCGCCATCGACTGGGCGGGCTTGTTGAAGACGCATAGGGAGGTCTAGAGAATTCAGTACCGTCTGGGACTGTTGAGACAGTATAATGGGAAGAGCTTACCTCTCGTCTCACCGCCTTGTAGATGCCTTGGAAAACTACTTATTGGAAAACCTTGACCGTCGCCAAAATGTAGAGCAATCTCGATAATCGCGACTTTTCGAGCAAGGTTCACGTCAACTGGACCTAGGCTGCCCGGTCGTGCCTCAATCATCCCTATTGTTGGAGCTACAGTGAGCGGAAGAATCATAGCATCATCCAGCAAATCTCTTTCTAGGAAAAGTAAGGGTCGCCGCCAAGTCTTGTGTCATTAAAATATTCACCAAGGTGGCGAAGATTATCGTCAGTGAACCGGTATTGGATCGAGCCTGGCCAGTCTCAGCTCGGACAAGGTCTTCTACATCGAGGTCCCAGCACAAACCTTTACATAGAAGTTTTCCGTTTCCCCTCTCAGTTGGTGATTATATTACATCAAAGAAGAAACACGAGGCGATGATCTATCAGGCCTAGCGAACAAGACTCACACCTCGGAGTAGCCTTTTGATCTGCGTTTGGAAATGTTTCATTTCGTCCACATCGTCTAGTCTTGGCAAAGGATAGTCCACCAGCGCATTCAATTGAACATAGCGGAGGTTATCCTTGAGTTTGCTTGGGAGTGAATCCTTGTATTTGTCCCATGTATCTTGAGCATTCGAGTTACTTTGTAACGGATCCAGAATAATACAGTCATCTGATCTCGATTTCCACCACCAAGTATTGGCGCGCCGTAGTGGCCTTCTGGACGAGGCATCGTATCCTGCACCAATCGAAACGATGATATCTGGAAAATAGTGTTCCGTATCTGGCCAGAGCAACTTACGTGCGTCGGGTCAACCGAGATCGCTCGAGAGGCGTATCGCATTTGTTGGTCGAGGATTACTAGGTGGCTTGACACCATGGTTTAGCCCCAGGGCCACTGAATCTATGGCATTCGTAGTCGGTTGGGCCATGTGAATACAGTTCGCGCTTATTGTTAGAACGACGACAGTTCTGTTGGTGGCGCTGCAAACGTTCATACCTGATACCATTGATCGTCACTTCTGAGGCGTCTAAGAGACTGGGCCGTTCTCATGACTCATGCTGAGCAGGTCTACTTTGCTGCAGTCAGCGTAAGGAAGCACCAGGTAAGGTTTGAGTACGGAAGCCTTGCCAATTGGGAGGCGCCTTATTTAAAACCATTTGATGATACGCTGAAGGTCTGGGGTGGAGCTTTCGCCGATGACACCGCTGAGGTCGATTAGATTTTCAACTGGGGACGAAGTAGTAGTCCGTTCTCTGTTAAAATCTTCTAAGCCGCATACTGATTGACCTTCTGCGAAGCCTCACATCCGCCCGCCATGAGGTCGGGATCTCGTCGCAGGAGGTTGAAATGGCGGCGGAAGGCTGGAGTCTACTGTCTAGCACACCTGAACTTTCGAACTGAGACAATAGTAGCCTAGCAGCCCTTCAAAGAACGAAATGGCCGAGCGTAGGGCCGTGAGAGTGCAGTGCAATTCTCTCCGCTGAGCGCTGAGCGATTGGAAATGGCCGTGATAAGATGTGGCTCTCTTGGCGCAGACGTAGCTCCGCCCATTGGAGGTTGATGGCCTCAGGCACTGAGCCTTGCAGTTGTGGAGGGTCATTTAGGTTCCTCATCCACGAGAGGACTATCATCACAAGCCCATCTGCTGCACATATCTACCAATCGTCCATGCAGTAAAGAAATCAATTGGAACCAGCCGAAACACTGCTGGGGTTCGAAGATGGGGCGGCCAAAAGACATGGGTTGGATGTACAAGGGAGCAGTTGGGTGTTGGCATCAGCCACGAGAGCAGATGCGTTCAGGTGCGCCCTCATTGACACGGATATCACAGGTCAGATCAGCGAATTAGCCAGTTTTGAGAGTCTGAACCAGTGTTGATTCCTTCAGTCACATGTGCTATGCATTGCTTCGGGGACCTGTGGGTAACAGCACAAAATCCCACATTTCTTTTCAGCTTCGCAATGATTTTCACAAGACCGAGAAAAGAAACCAGACAAGGAAGTGAATGTCAAAGGGAGAAATTTGATCAAAGCGATGAGGTTGGACAGAAAACACCAACAGCTTACTGCTACTACTAACTACTAGTAGGGCAGATGTGGTCTTGGCGGACGTCTCATATGAACCTTGGCTGTAGTTATGAGGAGAACTTAGCAGAAAGAGGCCTCTGAAAACAATGCCTAAATTACCATCAATGTGTGCTTAGAGATTCGGGCCAACCGTGATTTGGTCTAGTAGCTTACATAGAATTATGCAGCTAAACATCTGAAATTCAATAAAATTATATTTTTTCAGACGTCATTTTCCTATTCTTTAAGATAATAAAACGCCTGCTAAATTACTAAGGGCCAATACCGTGTCATTGTCAGAGCCCTTCTCCCGGTAAGAAGGGCTCTGAAAAAGGACGGTCAGAGGACGACCGGGTGACCATAGTCCGAAAAAACGACCAAAATGACACGATTCCAAGATATCTTCTTAAATGTCTTAGTTATATTTTTTATCCAACTTGATGGTAGTTCAGACGTAGCTTTCAGAGAGCCTCTTCCTGCTTGCACTTCCACCACGCTTTTGACACTGATAGCATTGGCACCGTTCACCCGCCACAAAAATAACACCTACGCTGCACTTTGCATTCCAGCCCCTGTATGGAAAGCGGATATGGTGGCTCTATAGAAGTAGATTGTCTGGTTCAGTCTATGTACCGTCCGTTGAAGGCTGAGGCCGGCTGGCTGCTGTCGTAACAACTTGAATAAATGCTTCGGCCTCTCTCTCTGGCCCATGCTTCATAGATAGATTCACTGCATGCAAGGAGGACCAGCCAGCGCTTTTGGCAACTGAGATGCCGCGCTGAAGTCCTCAAAGGTTAACAAATCTTCTACCCTGTTTTGTCTTCTTCAACCCACTGGTCTATGAAGAGCCTTCTCACCTCACGAACCCTCAGAATTAGCCGCAGTCGCCACTCGGTGTAGCTCATAGCTTGGTACAACCCTGCCGCACAGTCTTCACCCCCCTGCTACTGTAGAAAAGATCCTAAGGCCTCGCTTTCCGCAACCAGTCGTATGGGTAAGCATTTGCCCTCTCTTCCCAATCTGTTACACATTCAGCCATGGTGGGCTGACTGATCCTGTGGCATGTAGAAAACCAAGAGCCTAGACATCTCCTGGGTGGCATGCCTACAGCGGCACCAATATCCGACACCAACGGTGACGAAGACGAAAATGTATGAGTGGAAGCTGCAATGCCTGCAACAGCTGGAATATCTGGTCGGGTTTTAGCTGCAGCGGGCCATGCTATGACTGTGAAGACTCGTCTTGCGACTGTGGCGACTGTGACTTTGGTGAGGCCTCCATCGTCATGTAGGGAGCTGAGGCCAGGGCGACTCAAAGTTCATATCCGGAAAGCATATTTTCATGCCTTGGGCTTGCCTTTCCTCTCACCGCCTGACATTTTTCTCCTCTCCCAAACCATGAGATAACCTTCCCTTGTGAACAATGTCTCCGCCTCCGCCCTTTTGACCACCAAGTCCTGGATCTCCAACCACTCTGGCAGACCTCGACGATTTTCCTCTCCATGAGCCTCTGCCCAAGCGGCAGCCTTGTCTCTAACCTGTACCTTCCAGCTCACGCCCATCTCTCCTTCCCCTCCCACCGCTTTTCTCGCCGCATCTGCCGCATTCGAGTCCTCCGACGAACCCTTCCCATCGGTCGTATCAAGGATGATGTTGGCAACCAATTCATAGCGGATGGGTTCACCGACCGGGTGTAACGCTGGATTGGGTTCAACATACGGACTCATGTCTAGTCCGCGCGGAGATGGAAAGGTCACAATGGTTGGGTTACGCTCTGACACGAATTTGTTGGCGGAGAAGCGCTTGACATGGAACAACAAATATGGCGGCAGGGGATGTAATAAGCGATGCCGGATACGACGATCTTGCTTCTCGGAGGCGTGGAGACCGGAGTACTTCTGCAAGAGAGTAGTGAGAGGTACCTGTGGGATGATGTTTCTGGCTTCAATCGCATCACGGAAGAGTGGTCTTGGCGGAAGGTCGAGGGTTAAGATGAGATATGGTGTCGTTGTGCTGTTGATAGTAGAGGACTCTTCGAAACGAAGACGATCGCCAGTTGTGTCCGATTTTGCGGTAATGGCTTGAGACTCCATGCGAAGTTTTCCCTGGAATGTTCGCTGAATGATGGACGAGAATGGCTTGGTTTTCGATCCACCGAGGGTCAAGTGTAGATTATTGAGAAACCAGGAAAGAAACTCGACTGGGTCAGATTGCTGGGTCAGAGTAAAGCGTTTCGAGGAGCGGAGTGCAATCTCTTGGAGCAGCTCATGGGGCGAGACGTGGTTTCGAAATGCGCGAGGATTCCAGAGCTTCCGGACGAGGGTGCTAAATCGAACAGGCAGCTGAGCAGCAGTCTGCGGGAATTGGTGGAGCAGAAGGTAATTCCGTACTGGGCCAATGTGTGCCAGAGTTTGAACAACCACATTGAGGTAGTCATTGGCCTTGATGTTGTTCATTCCTATGAACCCTGGCCGGTATCTTTTGTTGGCCAGATCTATCGACTCTCGCGCATCTCTGTCCAGCTTCTTGACGTCCGCTTCGGTAAATCTCGGATCCACTACATATTTGATATCTTCCAAGCTCTTATTCTGGACCTCATATCCTTCGGGCAACACATAGACTCTCTTGGTTTCCATATTGATGTAGGCATGATGGCCAACTTCCAGAGCATGGAAATAAGCGTGTGACTTCGGGCCCCTTCCCTGGTAGTATTTTCCACACACCAGACACGCATACACGTTGATGTTTGAGAGTGAAACTGAGCATAGCTTCTCGAAATCGAAGTCGAGGATGGATCGGTTTATGGTGTCAAGGTAGAGATCGCTGTAGCCTTCGGTCGGTACGTCCTGTCGTAAGGGTACAACCGGGGTGCGCTCCTCGTCTTCCTCTAAAGCAAAAACTTCATCCTCAACGATCTCATGTCCTACATTTTCTGGCTTCGAGTGGCCCTCCCCGCTTGTATTTCCGTCTTCTGGTTGCTTGCCATTGACGGCTGGCTTTCCATTCAACACTGGCGTTTCATGAAGGGTATCATCAACTCTCACCTTTTTGTGCGAGGGCGAAGCGGTGTCAGTGGAGACATCCGGAGGTTCTTCCGACTTCCTCTTTGGCATGACGAAGCCTTGTGGATTTCGTACATAATTTATCACAGGCTGGCAGCTTATTTGTACTGGCATATTGCGGATTTACAGAAGCTTGGCAGATGCTAACATACTACTAACTTAGTACTACTTAACAGGAAGAGGCCCTCTTAAAGTAATCATATTTTAGCAGCCCCTTCTCCTGGTAAGTAGCACTCCTAACTTAGTAGTAGTAGTAGTCCACTGCAGAGGTCTGGGATTCTACAAGCAGAGGCAGCTGTGGTTGTCGGTGCTGTATCAATGTAACCGAAGCGCAGCAAGCAGTGGTGCAACATGGACTCAGGAGAGACTTAGTACCAACTTCAGGGAATAGTAATATCTGGACCTGTGTCCATATGGATTATGCGGTAGCCCCCGATCTTGCGACCTGTCCATCATTCTATTTTCCACGATGGGCCACTCTATATAGCCCTGTGTATTCCACCATATGTATGCAGAGTTCAATCAACATCTGCAACATGCCCAGCAATCTTCCCTCCAACGCCTTGCTTGCTTGGTGGCTAGGTAAAACAAAATCCTCCGAACCGTGACGAGTACTATCAGATACCTTGAAGAATGTCTCTCATATTCCTGTATAAGGAAAAGACTTTATGCTATCCGCACTGCTTCTGATACTCCCCTTCGGAGATATGCTGGGGGCATATGGAGACGAGGACTTGGTCTTCCTGCTCGGCGCCCAGTAATCTAGGATCTGACTGAAGAGTGCCCTGCATGCTGGCAGCGAGGTCACAATGTAGATAACGGCATTCCAGAAGCCCTGAAGCGGTAGGACAAAGGCCGAGGTGAAGAGAAGCGGGAAAGAAAAAACATCAGGATGTACGAGGGAGTACACCCGATTGATGGACGATGGAACCCAGGTGATGAGCAAGGAAGCAAAGAACAACAGTGCACATTTGCAATAGCTGAAGGCCGCTTTGTTGGCCTCCATTGCTGCCTTTATCTGTCTCGCATTCTTGTCGGCTCCCAGTCCCATGGAGTTCGTTGATCTTGGGAATGTAGTAGATTGAGGTGAGGTGATGTCTGTGCCAGGTGCAGTACCAATGCTGACAGAATACGGATTGAAGCTCTGAGTGCTTACGATCCGGCCCCTCTCGTTTAACGCGAAGCTGTGAGTGCTACCGTTCTTGCCTGGCAGATCGGCAAGTTCGCTTGTGATCCGGATCTCAGTTGTCTTGACTGAGACGAAGGGACTTATGAAAGGATTCTGAATGACAGGGAATGCTGCATCGCTAGCAGCATTGGCAAAGTTGCGGAGCTGACGGCGTTTAGCGAAAATCTCCTTGCCAGCCCAGAGATAGACGGTGAACGTGATGGCGATGACAACCCAGACGGGGCCATAGAAGGTTGCGACACGGAGGAAGTCCCATTCCGCTGAAACCCAGCACCATAACTAGGGGGAGAAGTCAGCATCCCGGTTGGTTTTGGGAAGAATAAACATACTGTTGCAGATCCGTAGACCTTGCCTTGAGCCGGTGACTGCACGAAGAAATAGGCAAATGCTGGTAGAAACGGGAGGCCGTAACAGAAGATCATGTATTTCCATTCCAAAGCTCGAAGCTGTTCAGCATTGTATTTACGGAAGAAGGTAAGATAGACATTGCACGCCATGGCAAGTGTCCATAGAGCATCAGCGGGCATGAACCTAAAAAGTAGCTATCAGTAGGAGGTACATATCATTTTTCCGAGAGAGCATACATCTGAATCAGGAAAGCCTGGAATTGGCAAAGTGGTTGGTTGACACCAAGATCAATCCCCGACCTTGAGATGAGGGTCCCCACGTTTGCCATGATGTTTCCCCATGACGCATAGAAGACGAGTCGATTGATTGGCTTGTGGAAGGCGTTGTCGTACAGGAAAGTCCCAATGATAAATGCAGTGCCGATGAGCGAAAGTACCGAGCCCAGCCTTTCAGTGACCTCGATCGCATAAATCTGGTTCTCGCTGATACCCATCTCCACTGTTGTGCCTCGGACCAAGCAGGCCTGCAGCGATCACAACCTATATACTGGAATTGTTGTCGCTGAGCGCTTCGTGGTGTCATGCCCCTACGCCAGGTTCCTCCACAGTGTAGCACAGCCGGGGCGAAGGGTGGAATCGACGATACAGGCGGTCCAAAAATAATGTGCCAGCATACAATGGATTTCGATTTGTGCCGCGATGGTTGGGCTGGTTGATGTGTATATTTTCGGACGGCTTGACCAGTTGGGGTTGGGAAGGGGGGGCCTCGCTGCAGTATTTCGACGAAGTGGTGTGCTCTTGTGGCAGCAGTGAATGAGTGCTTATAGTTGGATAATGTAGGGAAGTGGAGTTCATTAACCATGTAGAGAAAGAGCCAACAGCTAGAAGAGCAACATCAGATGAGGTACCGTGGTCGAACAAGCGATCCAATGAACCACAAGGTCAGTACCGATAGCTATGGAAACACGGCAGAAACACGCACTTTGATAGATGCTTTGAACCCCAGTTCTAAGAAAATATGGCATCTGCAGGATGGCTCGTGCGGGCAACGATGGTCTGGTCTCATGATGGATTGGATGGTGGACCAGAGAATCTGATTGGTCATTGACCACACTAAGTGACCCCGTCAAGTTCCCGAGCCGGCAGCTGGGTACAGGGGCTACACGTGTAGTTCCAAATCGAGCAGCAAAGGGGAAGGCCTGATCCTTGACAGTCAGGAAAACAAGACGGCCTAACAGGGGGGGGAGACCTCAAACGGGAATTGGGGGCGGCGTTCGCTTTTACGCCTTCACTGTTCTCTATCACCTGAAGATGCGTGACCTGCGGATGTGCCGGTGTCCAGATCTGTTACAAATACTGGGTCGAAGGAGATTGATCTACTCCGTGTTAGTTGAGGCAACCTCATGCAGCCTCAATTCCAGCCGCAATAGCCTCTCATGTGTATTTTACCCTGGACCGTGCTCAGACGAGAGGCGCTGAGTAGGATGGCCAGAATGACAATTCTAGGCTCGGTGTCCGTCAAACTCATCCAGACTGACAGCGAGACCGCCCTGGGCTCTCTCTGTCAATGATGATTTCGAAGTCAAGCCAGTGATTATTCGTGATTCATGTTGGCAGCTCCCACCACCAACAACGGTCAGCTAATCCGCATGCATCAAGTATCCCATCAGCCGTTCCAAGAATCGAGGGTTACGAAAAATGGGTACTTTTGAGCAACACGATCGTCTCATGCATTAGCATCTTCAATGGTCGCATTCCTTCAAAAACCCCAAGCAAGGCGCAGGCACAGGGCAGAACAAGGGGCCTCTTCTAAAATAGTATGTACTAGTACCAATTTCAACCTTCACTTACTACGTAGTAACCGACCAGAGCTGTGTGAATTGACGGTTGCTACATGTGGGATGCCGCAACCACATGGTCCGGCCGAGCTGCCACAGCTTCACAGGTACCATCCCCGGTCCATCCTGATGCTCGATCAGATTTTTGTCACCTCTGGTGGAGTATCTATTTGTCTGAGAGAAAGCACCAATTCACAGCTTCTCAGACCGCGACTCTACCAACTAGATTGATTAACTAATTGGAGCAGTGCACTTGCAGTTCTCTAAGTTAGTGATCGGAGCAATTATAGCTCCGCTACACACCTTTGAAAAACCATTCCCGTGCAGTGCTGCCGGATCTTGCGTGAAGGTGAACTAGCGGTGCGGCAACATTGTAGTAGCCTTCCTTAGGTCCGATGGGTTGCTGCCACTAATTCGCTCGGGGTCAGTACTCCTTACATGCTACACAGAGATTCGCTTGTCAGTGAACTTTCCCTTATGCAGATTATGAAACCAGTGACGGAGAACGTGGCCGATATGACTAATCAAAAAGTCAAGGCCCAGGTCTTATTGTCTCACTGCAGTGGGTCAGACTAGTCTATGGCTGCCGGCGCTAGTTTGAGGAGCCAGTCAAAAAATTCAGAGGAATTTTCTTGCGAAGACCTTTTTTCAGTGAATGCGGTTAGACCGTCTACTAAGGCTTAGTAGCCGTTTTAGATCGGAGCTAAAGAAGAGTCTGAAATTTGAGACAACAGGTCTTACTTCCCTACTAGCTCAGACGCCCTTGGCTGCGGGGGCGGTGTGCTACAGTACAGAGTACTTGTTGCTTTTGTGTGTGTTGGTTATTAATAATGGCTGAAGTGGTATGCAGGCTACCACCCAGTGGTGCATTCTACCATCTAGATCAGTCGGTGAAGTTAGATGTCGCTTTTGCTTGATTCTGCTTCACAATCATGGGCCTGCAGCCTGTACTACGGTAAACGGGCTGAGACGGGCTGATTATGCCATCTTTTAACATTCCGCCTATCTGAAACTCTCAGGTCTGCAGGGTGTCCCCAGACCCACTATCATGACACTTGACCGATGACGCCTAAGTAGAGTTATGCAGCCTGCTTTGGTAAAGTTGGTACGGGCGTTAGCATGTCAGTGTCATCACACACCCGAGATTCCGCAGTCAGCGCTTGGAAGGAGGCTGCTGTATCAGATTATGTATGCTCACTTATGATGCAGAATGTGGGTAGGTTCATTATTCTGATGGAGTAGGGTCAACGTGTTTTTATGGACAAAGGATAGTACTCTTGCAGGATTGATTACCGTAGTGCACATTGACATCGCTTTTAGGCGAAAATCAGCATCCGCCTTACCCATGACAAAACTGAAGATGTGCTGTTCGAAACGTCTAGTCGCCGCCGAACTCGATGCTAACAGATTGCGACTCGGACTAGTGAAAATGTAGAACGCCAGACACAAATGCTTTCATGCCATAGATCATTGTCAATACCCAGTCTGCGGTGGCACCCCAGGAGCACCGTATCCCCCACTTATCTGCTGCTGCATCTGCTGCTGTTGAGCCACCTGCTGAGCCCGTGCTTGGAGCTGTGGCAGATCCTGGAACCAGGGATGTCGTAGCGCATCCGTTGCACTGATCCTCAGCTCGGGCCTCAGTTGCAACATTGATCGCAGCAGCTCCAGCCCCACCGGATCTACCTGTGGCAGGAAGAGACGCATGTCCTGCGTAGCGTAGACATGAAAGTTCGCTTTGTACTCAGGATAGGCGGAGATGCCAGGCCATGATCGCTCCGAAGGTGTACCCATCAATCGAAAGATCTTCTGTAGCTGGTCGTCGTTGGTGGTTCCAGCGAAGAGTGGTCGGCCGGTGTACATCTCTGCCATGATGCACCCGGCAGACCAGATATCAATGCTGGTATTGTAGGTCCTACTTCCCAACAGCACATCGGGCGCGCGGTACCACAGTGTGACCACCTCATTCGAGAACGTGTTAACAGGTATGCCAAAAGCCCTTGCCAATCCAAAATCACCCAGCTTCAATTGTCCTTTCGAGTTGATGAGCAAATTCTGGGGCTTCAGGTCGCGATGCAGCACTCGATTGTCGTGACAGAAGGCAATACCCCTCAGCAGTTGCTGCATAAACGACTTGATGGTGACCGGATCGAGTTGTCCGTGTTGTCCTCTCGCATCCATATACTTCTTTAAATCCTTGTCCATGTATTCGAAGACTAGCATCAGCTTGTTCTCCGTATGTATGACATCGTGTAGGGCGACTATGTTTTCATGCCTCAATTCTTTCATCAAGGAGATTTCTCGTATGGCGGTCGATGGTGTTCCTTCTTCCGAGTCTAGATGGATTTCTTTGAGTGCGACCAGTTCGCCATTCTGGCGATTTCGGCCTTTGAAGACCTGTATCGTCAGTCATATGATGTTGAAAATCAGTTGTGTAGGTATACCGTAGCATAAGTTCCTTCTCCGAGCTGTCCGGGTCAGCTCTGTCATACACAATATTGGAGCAGGATAGATGAGGTCACAGTACCTTTTCCAGTTGCTGGAACGAGCTAGGATGTCTCTTGTCCATATCTTGGGAAACAGTTCGTACGTGGGTAGGTCCGAGAGCAGCAGGCTTGCTGCGGTGAGCAAAAAGAACGGAGCCTGGAGAGATGAGTTTTTCGGCAGCTTGAAGTTTGGTCTGGAGACAAGAGGCGGGCCGCTGTGAATTTGTAGTCCGATGCGCGACTTCCATGTCATCCCATGCTTAAATTGGCGTTTACGATTCAGCACTCTATGAGGAAATGCTGGCTGCCCAGCGGTAGTAGGGGTACATAAAAAGACTCATAGTAACTTGTTGTATCCTTGCTGCCTGAAGCGCGGTCTTGCACCTGCAACGATAGCGGCGGTTGTGACTAGTTGTTCTGCTATTTACAATAGCCAACCGCCCAGTAGTCAGACAAGCTACCGAACAGGCGCCTACAACTTGGACGCTTCCTTTGTTAAGGCCCAGGGTAAGCACTGTTGAACAATTGTAACAACCGGTACCATTCTCATCATCCCAGGGTTAATTAATCCTTATCTATCAAAGACAGCAACTTTTGAATCAGAATCATAGCCCATTACCAGCATGCTGCCATGTCCTCCACCAATTAGATTTACCAATAATCTTTGAGTCGGGCTTGCGCCCATGTACTAATCTGTGTGTTCGTTTCTTTCCTCGTGAACTGGACGAGGTCCGCCAGGATCGTCCCACACCAAAATTCCATCCAAATCGTCAAATGAGAGAGCAGAGATGCCAGAAATCCCAGTCAATCCGTCAAATTGCCTGCCCGCTAAATCGCTTGTACCATGATTGAAATGATTCGTCAAACACATATTGTCGCTGTCATCATCGTAATATAGGGTTTTATTGTGTCTTGCTGGGGCGATGCCCTCTATCAAGTCGGTTCATCATGCGTGTGCCAGCCACTGCGGCAGTCGTGCTTATTGGCTCACTCAAAGTCCGTCTTCTCGCCTCGATCGGCTTTTGAGCGTATGCAATGAGCAACTTGAAGCTTGAGCCTCTTGCTTTGCATTCGTGCAACATTCTTTTGTCGCACCAGATACTTTTCTTCAGATCCCCACCCGGCAGCACAGCCCATTCGTAGCTGCGGGTGTACCACCATCTTCCGACCTTCGCCACCATTTTTGTGATCTTCTCGTCGCTTGTGGCAGAATGGTCAGAAACAAGCTCAGTCAGGGAAAAGTTGCCGCCTCCATGCCGCGAACGGTCGGATCCGTTATTTCTGTGATTTCGCCTGTCAACTGTGCTGCTGCTTTGATCTGCGTCTTTTCCTTTCTGAGAGTATGACTCCCGACTCGATCGCGAGGACCGTGAACCTGAGGATGTGGCAACTTTGCCAGCGACCGATACGCCGACCATGCAGCGATTGAGATTTTCGAAACCTCCTTGACCGAGCATATTCTGGATGTTGTCGCTTACCGGCTTCAAACTCACGTTAGGGTCTGCGCCCAACATCCTCGCCTTCAGATTGCGGATTGCATGCCTTGTAACAGTTCCCATGTTGACAATATCAAGGTCTACAAGGCTGAGCTCTAGATGGCCCCCAGGAATTAATACTCTCTTACACTCAGAAAAGGCGAGCTTGAGGACACTATCTGACATCGCAGCAGGAAATCGAAAAACAACTGCGGCAAAGTATGACTGAGGGAAGGGGAAACGCTCTGCCAGGTTAGGAAGCTCAGCCCTTTTGTAGTTTGGCGGCGCTTGCCAAGGATCTCTGGGAAGCTCACTTTGGCTCCCTCGAGTAGAGACATCTGTCTCTTTCAGATCATAGACAACCGAGTCGGGGTATGTCACCGCACAGTAAAACGACCAGTCGTCGTTTCCGAGTCCGTCGATAACGAGGATTTGGTGTCCCGCACTAGCTTTGACCAGGTTATGGGCAGGGGAGAACAGCACGCGGCCGAAGGACAACCACCGCGATGTCATCAGCGCAGCAAAGCGTAGATCCGATTGTCCAACAGGGCCCTCGTGTTCTCTCTCTGCAATATCCAACAATGCCTTGCTATGATGCTGAGAAACTCCAGACATACTTGAAATTGGCGGATGGGGCGGATCTGAAAGAGGCGAAAGGAGTTCCGGATGAATGCTATCATTTCCCTCCAACTGCCGCTCGTACACGTTGCTACTTATGCCATGGTGTAAATAACTCGAGCTATGATCGTTTGTTGCAAGTGGGGTTGATGGTGTTGTGGAGGACTGTGACCGAAGCGCAGCAACAATTCTTGATCGTCGCAGACGGTAGCCACCATCCTTTCCCCCAAATGGAGACAATTGCGGCATGTAAACTGAGTGCGGCTCAGCAGGGTATGCAGTACTCCCAGCCTTGTGTAGCCTTTCCAAACGCAGGTATGATTCAGGACGCACTGATGCCCCTACATGGTGCGAGGAGTGACCAAATGGTTGACTCGACGATGGCCCCAATGGCGCTTGAGCTAGGTCAGAACTCGTCGGAGACAGAACGTGATCCAAAAGGTCGTCATACTCATCCCATATCTCATCCTCTTCTGTGTGATTACGGTGCTCGGCACTTTCTGAAAGATTGGACATGGAAAAGATCGTGTCAGAGCTGCCAGAGGCTAGAGCGCCAGACTCCACCTTGCCAGGGATGAGAAGGAACTCAGGACGTGATACAAAATCCCCCAACGGACGCGTGATAGGTGGTCCTACAGGCGCACTGGCTGCTTGACCACTTTCCGGGCTATGAAAAGGTCGGCTTGGCAGTACATCTGTTTGGATGCCGAGTATGGGTCGTTTGGTTTCTGCAATGGGTGTCGTATCGCTGTCGGAACCTTTCTGAATTCCGACAAAGTTGTCATGCTGGAAAGGACGGGAAAAGGAGGTGGCAGCAGGCTTGTGTTGGCGATCTCGTCTTGAAATCACTCTTGGAATACGTCCAACTTGTGGCAAGCGTAGCCGCTTGTTATCCGTAAATTGTGATGAGTTCGAGATAGGAAGCTCAACTGGCTGAGGTCTACATTCTGCTTCACCACGCAAAGAGCTCAAACGAGCGTTGTGAGGATTTTCTTGCTCCAGAGTAGGCATTGAAGGCAGAAGCACGGACTGGCCATATTGCTGCCGAAGACCTAGGCCTTGTGGCTGAGAACTTCGTTCTGCGTCAGTAGATGGTGATTCATGTATCTGCTGGAAGAGGTCTTGCAGATTATCCCCGCCCTCGTTCTCGTTTTCCGAGTCCATAAGGGCATAATACGGTATCGGCTTGTCGGCTGATGTTGCTGCAATTGCAACCGACATACCCATACTCTCAGGATCAATCTTTTCAACACCTCTGGCCAGTTTTTCAGCGCTGTCCTTTCTTCGAAATAAATTCCATTTGAACATCCTGCCTGTTTTGCTGGCCTTTTGGAGATCTCGTAGATTAGGGCGCTCGATAGATCGACCAAGTGAAGCTTTCGGGGCGTCGTCTTGAACCAGAGATGACTGGCTTGTACTATAGCCGTCCAACGACGGTGGTGCATGGGCAGGATAACTTTGGCTTGAAGTACTCATTGAGAACGTCCTTGGCCAAGCATCCATCGCGATTGAGGAAGGAGCGTCGGTAGCTACCGACCCTACAGACATCGAACGAGAGTCGGTTGCAACCGAGCCAAGCGGCTCGTCCGTAAGTTGCACTGCAGAGTCAAAGCTCAACCCACTGCCAAAGGGGGTTCCGTCGAATGGAGGCCAGATAGTTGGAGCATTGCTGTCTGGTCGAGCTTCATGGCGTCCTCCACCAGGGATGACGACAGGCTGCAGCCTTTGGGCAATAAATTCATCGACATCAGATCCGCCTGCACTGCCTCTACTGTTCTTTCGACCCAGAGATGGTCGGGAGGCTGTGCTTGTCGACTGATCTCTGCTGTTGATGCCGCTTCCCACAGAACTCTTTCTACCCCTTCGTGCATATCTGCCATAACCCTCATGACCGGTGCCCGCAGCTGGACCTTTCCTCACATCTCGGCTCTCCTGGAAACTTGTCCCGTCGCGATCCACTTTAGCCCGCCGACCAAACATGCCCAGCCGGGATGAAAGTTTGTCCATGGTCGATCGCCCAGGTTCATGGCCCTTTTGATTGCTGCTAGCTTTGTTGGAAAATGTATGTTTAGTCGGGATTGTAGTTCGCACCACCACAGGCAGCTTGCTTGGCTTAGAAGCTAAGTCACCCTGTTCCTGAGACACTTGACGGTGTAGGGGTTGTACAGCAGATGCTGCTTCTTTGTAAGACTCGGGCTTTATACCTTGACCCAGAGGCTTGCCGCGAATGGAATTGCCCACATTATCCATATCGATAGAGTCGCGTCGTCTGTAGGCTCCCAGGCTTTGTCGCGATAGATTGCTCTGTACTATTGGTGACAATCTCGTGTCCAAATCAGCTGTTCCTTTCCGACTTGGTCGGCTAGGTAGCGCCTTCGACCCTAAACCCTGCGCAGAGGTTACGGCGTAGGGTATCGATTCATCCAATAATTCAACAATGCCTGTAGCTCTTCCTACATCCTCTGATCCACGTTCTTCTGAGTTCTGGCTTGATACGTGTTCTGCTGGTTGAGCAAGTACCGATTGCACAGGTGACTTTGGATATTGTTGCAGCAGAAAATGCTTTTTGCTGTCTTTTTTAGATGCATACTCTTCTGGTGATGGGCCAAAAGTCTTTTCTGTAGCTGGTGGTGTCTTGAGCATGAATCTTGACTTCCCTGACGTGGTAGATGGAGAGGGTACTGTCTTTCGAAGTCTATGGGGAGTCTTGACTATGGAGGGCTGAATGATCCCTGGCGAAGAAGAAGAAATAGATGTCGGCGTGGTGTCTCTGCTGTCGCCCCACATACCTGTGGAGCTGGAATACTGGGTGGAAGGGCTGCCAATGGAGGACGCGTGAGGCGTTGTGGAAGCGGCACGGTTCAAAGCAGTAGATCCAGCTAAGGCTTTTAATTCGGGAATCAGAGTTGGTGGAAGCTCTCCTGAATGTCTCTTTGGTAGTATCGTGGGTTGAAATGGTTGTGGGCCAAGACGTTGAACAGCATCCGGGCTGGGTTGGCGGAGGTCCCCAGGGAGAGATTTCGAACTTCGCTTTGCCATTGCATCATCTTTCGTAGCTATGCGGCGATTCGAATGGGTTTCGGGTCTAGGCAAGCTTGATACGTATTGTTGGACCGAAGGCGCCTTTCTTCGCAAGACATTCCGGCTACTATCTGAGCCAGCGTCGTTTCCACCTGAAGAACCATGCGGAACGGGTAAGCGAGACCTGCTCGAGGATGCTGTGACTGGTGGTGGCGGTGACGGCGTTAAAGACGCCAAACTATCTAGGCGGGCTATATAGGGACTGCTAGTGGTGCGCGGTAATACATAGGCTTCCTCTCCGGTGTTTCCTTTGTTGATACTATGTCGGGACAATTTGTTGGCCGAAGTCTTGGTAGCAGATACTGATGAGGATGCAATCCGATCACCCTGAGAATTTGCTAACAAACTCCTCCCTGCAGCTGGGTATTTGGTTGATCGTGAAACCTTTTTACTGCTTCTCGAAGCGATAGGCACTTCTAGCAGATGTTGCTCCTGCTGTATATCGTGAGACGAGTATATGGACATCGGCTGTGCTGCATCTTCCGCGTAGTGGGACTTGTGTAACGACATGGTTGATTCGCCACGCCCCAGATCCTCCAACCCTTTAAATAAGAGCCTTCCAGAAACGAGTTTCGACCAGGAATCCCAAACATCCCGTCGTTAGCATCGGCTGCGGAATATTCACTCTTTTGGGCTGTTGTATGTAGGCTTTTCTCGAGACGTGGTCGCTAATAATGCGTAGTTCAGCTTGGGAGGATGGCTTCAGTGTAGTAAGTGGTACAGGATTCTTGTGAACGTGGCAAAAAGACGTAGGAGAAAACCCGACTTTTCGTGGGGCGAACACTCGCTTCGTTGACTGACTCTTTCTGACTCAAAACCCTCCCGAATGTCTGTTTTCAATATTTGGCCGTAGACTCGGGTAATTCTTGACCATAAAGCATTTGGAGCACAGCCACTTGATACCGGAAGCGCCGCAATGTGTCCAGACTCAGACTGTTTCATGCACTAATGTATGCTGCGTCTAGCAGAAACAAAATACTTCAGCAGCTTGAGAGAGCACCCAGGTGCACGCAGAACGTGTGTATGGCAGTCGTGAGAAGTTAAGGAAAGAAAGCATAAGGAAGTGGATGAGGGTCTTCTTGAAGGAAGGTCCTCGGGTCTCTCAACGGGAATAAGGATTAGGCTTGTGAATCCCAGGGTCAGGGAGCGGTAAGTTAGTGTGGAGGCTAGCTTGATGTATCTAAGGTAGCCACGTCCCAACCGAGGGCCTGGGAGTGATCGGTCTCTACGTAGCGGAGAGGTACTTTCGAGGTCAGCTGCGGCCAACATGGACGTCTGGTGTTTACCAGTTGGCTTTCGCTGTAGTTAGAACAGACTAGCCATGAGGAGCGCTATCTGAGCTGAGTACGAAATGGCGGCAAATCCAGAGACAGCCTATGAACGTCCAAAAGGAAATCGTGCTCTATGACAGTGCATGAGCGAAAGGTCCGGATTCTGCCTGCACTATCAATCGATCTTCTCCAATACTGAGCCGTGGTACATGTGGAGTGACGCTCAAGATGCCGTCCAGGGGCGGATTTAGAGGGCCAAAGCTGGAATAAGCGCGGTGATTCGGTATGGATAGTAAACACTAGCATAATTTTGCAGATGGCAACACCACGCCGGATCCGTGGCTTCGATCCAGTGATATGACGATGCTGGTTGACATGCTGGCGATTCGTACATGCAGCGGCTCCAACAGTGGAACCGCTGCACGTTGGCGAAAAGAGCTTGACTGGTTAGCGTTGGCGGTCAGCATTAAGGCCCGAAGGCCCTGTGGAGGCATGACAGATCTCCAAGATTTACCCGTATTACACGGTGGTCCGGACAATAATTTAAGCCAGACAGAAGCACGCAGTAAGCAACAACGTCACTGTCACTCAACTCCATTACCACAGCTCTGCCAGAGTTTGGTAAGCTTGATGGCCCAATGCTGGTTGAACGGATCCTACAGCTGCTTGGAAGTTGGATGGTTCCAGGCTGAGCTTCAGGTGGAAGCACTAGCGGACTAGCCCATGGTACCCCGTATTTGTCCATTTAAGGCGTCTAGTGCTGCTGCATCATTTGCTATTATTTGTAGCTTGGACGGCTTCCACGCAGCATTCTTTGCCTTAGCTTCTACATGGCACCATTTCAGCCCCCCATTGTTGAACGCGTGATATTGTCGTCGTCCTGTCCTGTCACTGCATTCCCGATACACAGATTGCTACTTTGTCTTCTCAGCAGGTGGGCCTGTGATACGTGATAAGTGAAGGGGACTAGCCAACGCCATAGTTCGTTCACAGCACTGCTTGAGGGTTATTTATCTCTAAGTTTCGCCTTGAAGAAGTTGTCCAGTAGAGAGCCCTGAATTGGCATCTTAGATGAAAATGTGGACAACATTAATTTATCGCAGTTAGTATCTCTTGGTACAGATACTGAGTCCCATGAACCCAAGTACCGTTATTTCAAGAGTTGCTTTGTCAAGAAATCATGCCCACCTTCTCAAGCGTCATTAAATCTCCGAGCCCGCTGATGCGTAGATCAAAAAAGTCCTCCGCGATATCAACGGTTGCTAGGGTTGACGGAAGTGGGGTGGCAAGCTATGGACGGAATACATGGTATGAAGTTGACCTTGACGCCAAATGCGCCATGGTTGATCCCATTCAACAAATAAAACTCCATTCTTCAATAGTTCGTCTTCAAAGGTCGAGTGTTTGAGACTTAACCTTCACAACGTCAATCCTGGTATGCCAACCTAGACTTTTTGGTCCATTTGTCTTTTGCGTCCTGCACTCCAGCAATCGAGATAACTCCCTCCATTAGCTCCGGCATGACAGGAGCCAGCGTTCCCCATTCCTCTTTTCCATAATCCAAGTTCTGCCGCAGGGTGCTGTAAGCAATTGTATCTGCGATAAACCTTCGAAGCGCACACCCAGGCAGAGTATTGTCAAAAACCCAAAGGACTTGTTCGGCTGTAAATTGGCACTGGCTGAAGTTGTGGCTGAATATCTTGTCGAAGGCATGAGCCCGAAAGTGGGAAGCTCCCAGCTTGTCACCAAGGACATAAGCTCGGAGGAGCAGTCTCATTGAGCTAGCCTGGAAGGTTTTCGAATAGAGATATTGAACAAAGAGTTGGAAGACCCGATTTTCATCTTCAGCAAGAGTGATCTTCCGCTCAATGCCTTCTCTGAATCTGCTGTTGATGGCGGCCTTGAAGAACGCGGAGCCTGCAGTGAGAATTTTCTCATGCAGATACCATACTGCTGCCTCTTCACCCACCACGATTTCAACCATGGATGTGGATCCTTGGAGCCTAGTAGCGTTAAAAGAATTCCAATGGAGAACCATCGTGCATACATTACCAAAGGATTTCTGAAGGCCAACGAAGCCGAGTCATCTGTTGGAATCATCATACCACTGTAGAGCAAGTCAGCTACCACTCCTCTCATGCACTAAATACCTTACCTCTCAATATACCCTTCAAGCTTCCATTCCTCATAGCTTTTCTCCGTGCACCTTGGAAAGTCGCGATTGTTCCGCGTAGGATCAGGGTTACGAAACAACACGATGTCTCCATGTGTGCGGGTTTCAAAGGGTCTCCATTCCCGGGCAGGCTCTCCGTATCTTCTGTCTTCTCGTGCACTACTGTTTACATCTTATGTTAGTCTCCTGATGTGCTCGAACAAACATGTGTCCCTCAGTCTTCCATTTGGACCATCTTCAACAAACGATTGCCGTTCTCGGGGAACCTTCCATAGCCGTCAAGCTTCCAGCTGCCACCACGACCTTTGATAGAAACCCAGATGATGCCATCAGAAAAGATAAACTGTCTGGCGCCAGAGAAGAACCTGGACAGTGCGGCACCAATGCTCTTTGCAACCCTTAGTATGAAGCTCTGATCAGGGTTTCTTAAGCTGGGCGCAGCCTGAAATTGTTTCCCCATTGGTATGACCACCTTTCGTTGAAGAGTAACGTCTGAGGCAAGCACGGTCATTCTCTGTGGTTTGATGAAAGGAAGAGGAATATTGCGTCGGACGTTCAAAACCAGCCGTGCTTTATCATTTCCTGGCAGGATCTGAATTGAAGAAATCCGCCTAGCTGATCGACCAATGGCCCAGCCAGCAAATCCGATCAAGAGGACTGCTGAAACGCGGAAAACAGCCGGAACAAACCATGGCAATTCCTTGTTTGCGTCATATACATCCTCGTGAAGTAAGAGCAAGGCGCCACCAAGGCAGATTATACCTCCCATCCAACCTGCGTACATATAGCCAGCATGAGATTCAGCCTGGAATAGTGTTGCCTTGCCATCCCGGGCTAGGTTATTGGCTAAGAGACTGAGGCGGCTATCTCGAACCTCTGAGGCACTTGGAGCAACGCTGGGTGAAACCGCGCCAGACATTGGCTTTGGGACTGACAACACTTTTCTGGGAGAACCGGTAGCTGTAGCTCTGGAGGGAAAAGTGGTGAAGAGCTTTTGACACCCTCGAACGCGCATACGGAAGGCTGATCGATAGAAGCAGATGGGGCCGGGGAGAATGGACATTAGATGTGGTTTGGTGGCCTGTAAAGGCATTCTGACACGTACCTGTCGTTCATAGAGGTCGTCAGTGAGTTACCGAACAGCGACATGTTGTGGTGTTGCGAGGTCACAGGAATCTTAGGTAAAACTTACAGAGTGGACGGGGCGCTTTTCTGCAGGGTTATCTCTTCAGTCTTCACGTTATGGATATGGATGCCTAGCAGATAATTTGAAGCTACAGTCACTGCGAGGCCTGCTTTTACAGCGAACACTACAAGCTAGTACTCAATAAGCTAGCGCCACTTCTATCGGACATGATACGGTACGAGCGTTAACTAACTTAGGTTATCCTCAACAGGCCTCCAAACGCAGCATTATCAACCAACCAGTATCAAGGGCCTTGAGATGGCCTGCATCAAAACGATCGAAACGATGTGCTTCAAAAATGCCATTGAGATACAAAATTCTATACTTAATGGTGGTGGTCAGGGAATTAGAAGTTCTGAATCCTTTCTCAGAAGTACATAATTTAATTAAAGTTTCGGGGTATCTCCGGGTAGAGATGTTGCGTTTAGAGCCCGTTGCATTTGAGGATAACATACGGATTACGTTGGGCAGTAGCTTGCTTCGGAGTATGTCGGGGTCAAGCACCTGCGATCCTCTACACCTCGGACATGTCAGCATCTACTTCCGTTCAGCGCCCATGTTCTCAACCAGGTTAAAGAGTTCTAGATGATTTCTTGAAGCTTTTGTTCGGGTCTAAGGGTCTCAATCCGACGTTTGACAGCGCCCGGCAACTTTCTGACCTGGAGGCTCTACTGGTCAACGATGGCCGCGCGAATACCATCCCGGCTTCCAGGCCGCCATCTCTGCCAATTTGCATCAAGAAGAAGCTTTGCGACAACCCGGTATATGCTCGATGCGCAAAATTTTACAATGCCGGCCATGTCTCCGACCATGACGGAAGGGAACATCTCCAGCTGGAAAGTGAAGGAGGGGGACTCATTCTCCACCGGAGACGTTCTGCTCGAGATTGAAACAGACAAAGCAACAATGGATGTTGAAGCCCAAGATGATGGTATCATGGCAAAGATCGTTCAAGCCGATGGCACGAAAGGCGTGCAGGTTGGGTCAAGGATTGCAGTTCTTGCTGAGCCCGGCGACGACATAAGCTCTTTAGAAATGCCGTCAGATGACTCAAAACCTGCTCCCAAGCACGAGGCGAAGAAGCAGGAGTCGAAGGCCGAGTCTCCACAATCTGCACAGTCTGCAGAGCCTACGCCATCTAAAAACTCCGAGCCGCCCAAATCCGCTTCATCCTCCTCCAAGCCTTCGTCTGGAGCAGGTCAAAATACTAAGTATCCTCTATACCCAGCCGTCACTGCCCTTATCCATGCAAATCAGATCCCTGAATCCGAGATTCCTAGAATACCGGCCAGTGGACCCAATGGGCGCCTCCTCAAAGGCGATGTCCTCTCCTACCTCGGACGCATTCAAGCTGACTACTCCTCCACTCAATCCAAACGCATCCAACACCTCGCCCACATGGACCTCAGCAACATCAAACTCGCACCTCCAGCCGCGAAGAAATCCGAATCCAAACCGGAACCAGCGGCCGCGCCATCTCTGCCCGAAATCCCAGCAGAAACATCAATCTCCCTTCCAATCTCATTGACCGAAGTCCTAAAAGTCCAAAGACGAATTCAAGAAACGCTCGGCGTCTCCATGCCCCTATCAACCTTCCTCGCTCGTGCAGTCGACGTGGCAAACGACGACCTCCCGAAACCAAAGGGCGCTAAACCATCCTCAACGGACCTCTTCAACGCCGTTCTAGGATTAAACGCTGTCCCGAAGACGTCAAGGGGAGGCTACATCCCACAGATCACCGCGCTGCCTAGCCCGAGCGCGCCTTTCACAAGTGGGCCAGCCTCAAAAAGATCGAAGAGGAAAGGCGAGAAATCGTCGGATATAATCGATATCCTGACAGGGAAGACATCGGGCCAGTCTAGCCGGAAACCCGGGTCCAAGGCGGATATGGGTATCACAGCCAGCGCAGCAAGCGGCGCGATGAATGTCTTTAGTGTCACGGTGCCAACAGGGGAGGAGAAGCGGGCGAGGACGTTCTTGGAGAGGGTGAAAACCGTGCTGCAGGTCGAGCCGGGACGGTTGGTGCTGTGACCTAGCTGACTCGTAGTAATCGAGGCTCCATCGACGGCACACCGTTCCTCTGGAGTTTTGAAACCGAGCAACGTGAAGACGAAAGAAATCATATACGCTCCCACTTTTCCCGAGAGAGCCGGAAGTGCTCCCCAGCCTATCAGGGCTGGTTCGTAGACCGTAGTAGTGATTTATGCATCGTACTGGCCTCCAGTTTGACCGCGCCACGGCGGCGGCAATGTGTGCCCGACCTACCTGCTTACCAACCACTGACTACGCTGGTAGCCCGCGCCATGCCAGCTCGGGTTGTAGAATAAGGTACTGCTACTTCCAGATTTGACGGGACTGGCATGCCCGCAAACAATATGGAGTACACATAGAATCAGTCACTAAGCTTCCGCCGCATCTACGTGTAGTGAAACAGGATGAAGCAGGACAGAACCATACCAAAGCGTACGTCAATGGTGTATCTGATTGACTACCCCGTTAGACCGACCGACCGACCGACCGACCGACCGATCTCATGAAGGACTTACTACCCAGCAAGTCTGCGTCACATTCCTCGCGAACTACTCCGTACTCGGGAGCATATCCGGTCGGAACTCAACTTTTCCTCGGGGAAGATCAAATGTGCCGGACCCGGATCGACTCCCTGGTTGACTCCTGTGAGCGCCTTGCAAAAAACAGGTACATCTTGATATGCATGCCAGAAAAGAGGAAAAGGAAGCAGAAAATTGCTGAAGAGAGGTTCAGGATCGGGTGGGATGTGATGTGATAAGAGCCATCTTCGACGTTCATATAGTATCAAAATCAAAGATCCTCCACCGCCGATGTGCTGCCTTCGGCGCTCTGCATCGGTAACAGGAGCCGATGGAGGAGGAGTGTGAAAGTTCACAAACAGAAAATGGTGCCAAGTAGTAGCTCCTGGCTCATTCGACAGCCGCACCGTTGCACCTCGCCTTCGTCTTCATCACTCATCAGACATGATCCTTCTGCACCATCATCTAATGCTGCCCCAATCGCCCAACCTCCCACTCAACCCCATCCCACCCTCACCATCACTCCCAGGTCCAGCACCAGTAGTCTTATTCTTCTTGCCAAAGACCTTCCAGAACCTCAATGTCTCATCCCCGGCACCCGTCACCACCGTCGTCCCATCAGGACTGGCGCTCAGGTAAAGGACTCGATATGTATGGCCCGTTAGACTCACCACCTGCTCCATCTTCGGGTATTTCCACACGACAATCTGATTCTGGCTGTAGCCATGCGTGCTGACGATCTCATCCGAGTTTTTGCTCCATGCCAGATTACAAACTTGGGAACCGGTATCAATTTCCTTGACCATGGCCCCGGTGGACGTATTCCAGAATTTGATGGAGCGGTCGGCGGTTCCGCCTCCAGAGGCGAGTAGATGATGTTGATGTGGGGACCAGGCAATAGCTTTGACGGCTGCCACGTGGCTGGTGAAGCGGTGGAGGGGGTTTTGCGACAACCTATCCCAAACCAAAAGTTTGTTGTCGTTTCCGCCGGAGGCGAGCTGACCATCGTCGCCGTTCCAGCGAAGACCGCAGACTTCCTGTCTATGACCGGCGAGGCGGCGGCAGTGTTGGTCTGGGGAGCGGACGTCGCGGTGATAGATGAGCCGGTCACGGGAGCCGGAGGAGAGGATGTGTTCGTTCCAGGCTAAGGCGCCAACACGGGCGGTGTGGCCGGTCATGGTGCGGAGGCGGCGGGATTTTTCGGCGTCATAGATCTGCACAAAGCCTTTATGGGTGCCAACGGCAAGGTGGGAGCCCCGCTGGATCCAGGAAACGGAGGTGACTTGGTCATTGTCAGGCAGTTCGCAGAGCTTGTCCACACGGCCAGTAGTGGAATTCCACATATACACACATGAGCCTAGACCGACACCGAGAATGTTGCTGCTGCCCCAATCTACGAGGTTGAGGTAGAAGTCGTCTGCCAGCTCAGGTGCATCCAGTACTTTATATGGGACTTTCGAGATGGGACGGGGCTGCTTTCGTGGTTGTTGAAGAATTGCTTGCGAGACGAAGTTGATTGGTGAGACTGAGTAGAGGTCGGAATTTGCATTAAGGTTGATCGGGCCGGTGTGTCTGGAATGGGGGGTTCGTGATGGGGTAGGATGACCTGAGCCGATTCTTTTGTGAGGTGACATGTACGAGAAGAGGTTTTTGTGGTGCGGGGTTGTCGGTGTTATCGAGGCAGGCAGCGGGAGAGTAGATGATGAAGGAACACCGGGCGGTGTTGTGTTTCTTGAGGGGTCGTGTATCGACGTCGAAAAGTCATAGTGTGCTTGGGGTACCGAGTCGCCCATCAACTCATTTCTGAGAACTCGGGAGTACGTCCTATTAGCCTCTTCTGTTCGCTGAAAGTGTAGCTCTCCATGCGGTGCTCGCTTTTTCGATCTAGAAGGTGAGGTTGGTGATCCATCATCATGCATCAAGCTATAGCTCGCCTGCAGATCCTGCCCATCTCGATTTGGTATGAAGCGATCTCCATAGATGCGTTGGCGCTTTCTGCTCGGACTTCTTCCAGGAGTTCGGTCTGTCCGTCTTCCAGCACTGTCATGGTCTTTCAATCTTCTGGTTAATTGATCTGCGTTAAGTGTTTCTGATCCCGCACGCGGTACTTTTGGTCTGCCCTCTGCGTTGCCTAGGATCGAGCTTCTTCCGGCGGTTGTTGGAGGAGTTTTCGAGCGTGGAGGAGTATCAAATGTCGGGGTTTGAGGCTTGTCTGAGTTCATGTTCATCGCACTTGATCTTTCGAATTGCGCATCTCCCTCCATGGCGCCCGAAGTGATCAGGCCTGGAGGCGGATAAGAATTGTTGATCAAGCAGACATGGAAGGTGAACGAGTTCTAAGTCTTGCCGAGGGAGGCCAATCAAGGGCTGCGATGGTGAGGTCAATGGAATCGCTTCCCAAGTGGTGGCTATTGAAGGTATTGTGAAGCTTTGCTGACTATTGTTGCGAACAGGGTCTTTGCTGTGATCGTAGACGCCGTTTACCGCTATAGACGACTTCAAGGGGGGTTGCTGGGAGTATGGCAAAGTGGTGTTGTTGTTTGAGTGGTGGATGGATGAAGTTGACGTGTGCGGTGAATGGTGAACGGTGAATGTCTGCGGAGTTTGGGTGAAGAGTTAGGCGGGTTTGACTTAGGTAAGCCCTGCCCCCAGCCAATTCAATTCCGTGAAAGGGTAACTAACCCATTTAGGTCACATAATAAGTTCAGCTTCACACAGTTGAACAACAAGCAGACACCTTGCTTCACAAGCAATCATCAATGAATACTCTTTGAGTACCCAGTGATTCTTGTTGGTCTCTATGAGTCTCTACAAATTTATCAGTTTTCCTGATATGAAAACACAAACTATGCAGATGTGTGTGGTAAGGACAGCAAATAAGTGATACCCAGCATATCAAGCTGGACCCTTATCGCGCTGCAAGCCCTCACAAAACATCGCGGTTTTTGTTGACTTTGCTGAGGGCAGTTCAGACCTCTTACTAAGCTACTTTCGGAGCAATTGTTTTGGGTTCTGGAGTCCAGGCCAGTGTTTGAGGCTCCAGACGCGAGGAGTGGATTGATAGGATGTGGATCGGTCTTACGGCCATTACAAGGTACATTAGCCACTCGGTTGCCGCCCAAACCTTAAACCGGAAGGAAGCTTGCAGCTTGGAGCTTGGGCCACTTTCTCTTTCAGTGCAACACGAGCATTCCAGACAATCTCTTGACCTTGCAGTGCTCATATGCATGCTTTAGTTCTTCTAGCTCCTCACATCTCCATATCCGTAGCGCCATGAGGCAGAGACGCACTGAAGAACGGAGTGCCAAGCCACGGAGATCAGCAGCCCTCTCATTCGATTGGCTTCCTAACAGCACAGAGATACTAGTACCTGAGCAATGGCTGCTGACTCCATATCTCGGTCCCGTTGCAGGGCGTACTACCTAACATCTTCCGCTGCGTGGGTGGTGCATTAACACATTCAAAAGATGGCTAGATATGTATACCTGTTGTTTCATTACGCCCCAAGGAGATATCTTTTTCCTCTAACCTGCACTACACCAACTCTGCCCTCTCCCGAGTTTAGACAGATTATGACACGAAGCAGTCATAGAAATAGTGCTATTGTAGGCTGATCTACCGTCAGCCACTTCCGTGGCAGCAGTTCACAGTAACAGCAGAGCAGAGTCAATAACTACTCATATTGAGCTTTTGCACGAAGGGCTTCTCTTTTCTTTCGCGCCTGCTTTGATGGATGGGAGAGGGGCTTGGTCTTGCTTGGACCAGAGCCAGGCTCAATCAAGTCCGTACCAAAAGAATGGCAAATAAATAAGAGACTGTGATTGTGACTCTTATTCGGAGGCCAAAGCCAGTAAAGGCCAAAAAAGACCAAAGCGCGTTCGAACTCTCGCACCAAAGTTGCAAAAAGTTTACAGATGATGTCCAAGCCTGTCTCCTTTCCAAGATCCATAATTCAGCCTCGGGACTCTCAGAACAATTTAAACTGATTACCTACTACAGTTGAATGCTAGAGATCGGAAGGACTAACAGGACACATCTGCTATGAAAACTCCCAAGGTAGTGAGACCCAGGTGGTTTTCAATCTAGCCTAGATGGAACAACGGTATTATTCCAAACCGACCAAATGCCCGAAGGTGAATATTACTGTCAGTCACTTAAATATATTGTGTTTTTAGATATTCTTATCGTACTCTGACCTGATCCAGAATCTTGGCGATATCCCTTACACTTTGTCATCAGATTCATTACCCAGATTATCAGAACATCACAATTGAAAGGATATCTGACTCGTTGATGCGGCCATGCGCCCCGAATATCCTGAACTCCACGACTAGATACACACACCATCAAACATAGCCCTAAGCCCCACGGTTAAAGGTACGCTTCGTCATCGCCGTAATGCACCTCTTACAATCCCAATCTCCACACCCCATCTTACAGATACAATTGGAAATTTTACACTGCCGTCCGATTGGCAGCCAATGCCCTTGGCTGCGCAAACTACACGACTCGCGTTCCCTACAAACAGGGCACACGCAGCCCAACCGCATACAGGGTCGGTCGAAACCGGTCTTGAGACTCCCCGAGTTGTCGTAGAGGTCTGGCTGACAGTCTATGCAGCGGCATCCGTTTACGTGGCGGACACGCTCCCGGAGTTGTTGGCCGGCTTTCGAGGATTCGGTGTTCCAGCCCGGTGGAGCAGGTATGGGCGGGCTGAGCCGACGGCCCGGCTGACATGGAGGGGTGGCTTGCCGACTTTCTTGCTGCTGTTGCTGCTGGCGTGACCGAGAAGGCCCGGTGGAAGATGGTGTGGTGGAGTTGTCCCTGCTTACGCGACCGCCCATTGTTGATGGTTGGTTTCGATTGCAGCTAAGGGTTCCAAAAAGGGAAGAATCGGATCTTCAGTAAGTTGTCCTTTTATTGGCGGATTTATATGTGCTGTTTACCAAGGAAAGATAAAGTTGTATAGAAACGAAGATTGGGTGTTCGGGGTTGGATCTGACATAAATTTAAACGTCATTCACATATTCCCTTGTCGTCCATCTTTCGTGCAGCATATGGATGGGTCAAATGTGAGACAGCAGCCCCGAACAAGCATTTGTGGATTCCGGTACAGCCGTCATTAGTGAGACCTCTAGGTCCTTGCCCGTTACGACATTCAGTTCTTCCGTGACTCGAGCAGGCATCCGCAAGGTTTGTCTCAACACCGAGGGTAGATGGTGCTTTGTACTCCGTAACGTCCTTGGTTTCAATATTTACTTCTTCTCGGGCCTCAGAAACGACAGCGCC
Source organism: Endocarpon pusillum Z07020 (assembly GCF_000464535.1). Taxonomy (NCBI): domain Eukaryota; kingdom Fungi; phylum Ascomycota; class Eurotiomycetes; order Verrucariales; family Verrucariaceae; genus Endocarpon; species Endocarpon pusillum. The sequence goes on from NW_006916636.1 coordinate 97,979, forward strand.
GTTTTCAGATCACAAGAGAAACTGTGGAACGATAGAACGTTATGGATCATGCATGTGCTGGTGGATGGGGAGTGGTGAGACGTAACTCAGGCGTCCAATTCAAAACGGAGGCAATTTCCGAGACGGGCGATGCCGGGATAGGGGTTTGCCAAGCTCCCCGTCCCGCTCTCCGCTTTCCGCTTGCCCCGTTTCAATTTCCAAAACACGTCTCACATCAAACTTCATCAGCTCCGTTATCCTCAACCTACCGGACCTACCTAGCAATGTCGAAACATTCCAACTCCGAGTCATTGGTATAAGAATTCATCTGCCAGCAATTCGCTGCCCTCTGATACCAGCACGGACCTCTCCAACACACGTCTCTTTGTAAATATTTCAGACTCCCAAGGCTAACCTTTCAGCATACTGACGTACAGCTACTTAACACAGAAGCCCCTCCCTACACTCCGCTGTTAGTACTCCCACAGCTTCAGCATCAGAACGGAATCCATCCATCGATTTGCCTTGTTGTCTCAGGAGTACTCAGTCCAAGAACTGTGAAAGGCGCCCTTCTTATTCTTCCCTGCCGTTTTATACCAGCCCAGCGGGTTGCAGTAGGTACTGCATATCAGCCACTGTTGGTCATTTCCTTCCATTCCCCGTCGGTGACACAAATCCTCGTATCCTGAGATACCTGTGTAGTTGGAGATAAGAAATTTTTTACAGTTCCAGTCACGACTTCTATCCTGAGCAGCCCTGAGCAGAGGCTGAGCAGGTGACGGTGGAGGTGGCAAGACGCGGTTCTGATCCAGCTGGGGCCGAAGCTTGGCGCCAAAATTTACGGGAGTTCTCAGATCCCCTTCCTCTACCCCCCTTCTTCATTCCCCTATTTCTCTACCAATACTCACTCAGATTTAGGGAATAATGAGTTCTAAACAGGGAAATAGACGGCGCATCTGCCGAAAGCCTACTTCTATAGATCCTCCTTCTCCTGCGGCCTCACGAACGCCAAAAACGATGCTCGATACGCCGCGCCGTGCGCGCCTTCTTGCTGATGCACGCCACACAGCTGGCAAAATACCTCGTACAGAGCTATTTAAGATACGTAATGTACCTAAATCAACTGGCCATCGAATCATTAAAGAAGCAACTGCGCGCCGCAGTAAGAGGATACACAATCGAGGCCGAAAACAAGTACTTGCTCCACATGAGTGCGAAGCAATTGAGGCCGTTGAAGATGCTAATTATAGGGTGGCACAGAAAATTGGCCTAGCTAATGGCTCTGAACGTGCTATTCAAAGAAATATGAAGGATTTTGGCGTAGGGACCTATATGGCCGCGCAGAAAAAGATGCTCTCTCAAGGGCATATTGAGGCTCGAATTATATGGGGATTTGAGCGCCGATATTGGCAATTGGATCAATTCAAGCAATATAGATGGTGTGATGAGTGCCATTTTGCTACTGCCCTGCAACGACAGGCTCGAATTCATCGTCGACCAGGGCTTGAAGCACGAAATGCCTTATCAAAGACTCAGTTTAAGCTCAAGCGTCAAAATCAGTCAGTCCATGTGTACGCAGTTATTGGATGGAATTTCAAGGGTCAGCTCCACTTCTACACAGGCTCCGGAGTAGGAGGGCGTCTTATTCAGGACGATTATATGGCTATTTTGAAAGAAATCGTTGCTCCTGATTGACGATCAGCGCTATTAGGCCCTTTTCTTTCGCAATAGCAGAAATCGACTTGCCTGGATGGTTAGGTTCTCGCCCTGGGTGAGGAATCGACGCAGCTTCATCCGCGAGATGCGATTAATGCCCTGCATCGGAAACTGCGCCATCAACTCACCGGTGAGCGCGTTGACGTAGGGGACGGGCGGGATGCCGGCCAAAGTATCAAGGTGAGGATCACAGCGAGGCTCCTTTATCCGCGCCCGAAGATGTGGAGGCAGAACCTTTTCCAGGTACTCAGCGCCCCAGTGTAGCAAGATGCCTAGTCCTTCTCGTCAGAAGATGCTCATTTTGGGCTCTTAGACTCGGCTATAACTGCTCACTTTTTTTATCAGCGTTTTAGCTAAGTCTACGGGGTGCTGTCTGAAATCTGATCATTTTCTCGAGGTTCTCTTATTCAGGATTGATTATACGAAAAGTAAATTGGGACGACTTTTTACATAAAAAAATCGTAGCCTACAACTAAATGACTTCATTCTTCATATCTCCTTATTAATCGAGCCACACCGCCAAGCTCATGTAAGTGGCTGAAATGTGCTGTAGGCTTAAAGCGGCGCACGATGTTCGGCGTTCTAATTGGTTTGAAAAGTTCTAAAGCGAGATGATTTGCCTAGTTCAAGTTTCATCTCTGCTCGCGTTGTGATATTCAATGTTGTCGAGCGCTTAACCTTACACAACTTCCATCCTTACCGAGTATCTTCAACAGGATTATTTAGTATAGCGTTGATTAGAATCAATCAAGAGCCAACAATGCCCACTCGTGATCGACTTCGACATTGGCTACAGGGAAAGAGGGATCCAAGCCCGCTACCGCCGGCTACGGCCACGTCCTCAGTGCTATCAACCACCTCTGCAGCATCCCCTACTGGGACGTCGACAAAGAGCAATTGCACCGTAGGAGCCACTACTGCCTCAGCAAGTGCAGTTACGCTTGTTGCTGCCAGCCGGAATCAAGCGCTGCAACAAGCCATTGAGGAGCACATCTCCACCATCCCTGACAGGGAAAAGGATGCTTTCCGTTCCGCAGCACAGAAAATGACGGATGACAGTATCTTGGAGCAGGTGCACTCCGACGACCAAGATCATCGAAGTCGGTCATCCTTTCGGCGACTCAGTGAATCAATATCACGGACATTGAACCTTCTCAGTCGCTTTACTGACGCCATTGTAATCGGTGTCCAGGCCAATCCAGACATCTCTTCCATTATCGTGGGAGCAGCTCGTGGCTTGATCTCTGTGGCAATCGGGTTTGTTAGTTTCTTCGATAAGTTGTCTGAGATGATCAGCCGCATGAATGACTATCTGGAACCTCTGACGGCATACGCAAAGTCCGCTGGTGATTCAAAACTCGTCCAAAACTGTTTAGTGAAAGTGTACATCGATTTCTTGACGTTATTCCGTTCTGCTCGCCATATTTTCGTGGATGACCATGGTAATACTCGGAAGTGGCTATCATGGCGAGAATTTTGGCGGGTCCAATGGGTGCCGTTTGAGGAAGAGTTCGGCAAGATCGAAGCCGAGATGCGGCATCATAAGGATGTCCTAGGTGATGCTGCCCGAGCATTAACGCTTGAGAAGTCTTTTGAAGCCTCCCAGAATGAACAGGCACGTCGTCAACGAGAGTTAGGTCAGTCCTTCTGGTGAACAAATGAGACATTCCAACACTGACACAACGTAGTAAAGGAGCGCGAGGACTTTTTGCGATGGCTGTCGAATTATCCTTTCGAGGACGTTCAGAAGACGACATATGAAAAGAAACATCCGGGGACAGGCGACTGGCTGCTGCGTCAATCTGAATTCGAACAATGGTTCACCAAACAAGACTCGGCTATTCTATGGTGTTACGGTAAACGTCAGTCTGTCCTGCTATTAGGCTCTAACGTATATACTAAACACGAGTAGCTGGTGCGGGCAAATCAGTTCTGGCGTACGTTGGAAGGTGACTCCATATATATTTTTGATTTGATCTACTGACACTACGTAGTTCGAATGTGATAGAACATGTCTCTTCCAAGCGTGCACTGGATGACCACGTCGGCATCGCCTTTGCCTATTACAGTTACCAAGTCAAAGAAATGCAGGAAAACGCATTTATCATCTCCGCACTGATCAAACAAATATGCCGGCAGAACTATCGTGTTCCTGAAGGGTTTCTCAATGTCAAAAGAGACGCCCTTGCACCCTCCCAACTGGGTAATGTTGATTCGTTTCTTAAAGCGGTGGAGCACTACCAGCTGAACGAGGTATTTCTTGTGATCGATGCCCTCGATGAGTGTCCAAAAGTCCAGAGACCAGCGATCCTGAAGTGTTTACGTGACATTGTCAGTTGCGGTACAGGTCATGTAAAGGTCTTTGTGACGAGTCGGCCAGAAATGGACATCGAGGAAGCCTTTAAACAGATGACGATAGAATGTATTAGGATCAAAGCACGTAGCGTGCAGAGCGATATTAATCTTTATGCGACCGAAGAGACTCGTCGATTGAGACAGGGATCCGATGGACGAAAGCTGAATCTCAACGACCCGGCTCTTGAAGATCAGATTATTAAGACACTGACCACCAAAGCAGAGGGCATGTACGCGTCCCTGACAACCAAGTGACTTGGTGAGAAGGCAATTACTGACACGCTATCAGGTTCTTGTGGGTGCATTTACAGCTGATCCACCTCTGTGAGGAGAGCGAGTCTGGCAATGACCGCGACGTCGAACGAGCCCTTGCCACGCTTCCAGACGGTCTCGACAAGACGTACGAACGGAGCTTAAATCAGATATTGCAGCATGATGAGCGCAGGCGTCGACTGGCTTTCCAGACCCTTCGGTGGGTTATGTACGCTGAGCGACCTTTGACCGTTAAAGAACTTCAGTATGCCCTGGCGGATGAGGAATCCAGCTCAGGAGGATGTGAGCCTCGAACGAACGATATGAGGTTTCTACTATCAGTATGCGCAAATCTGCTTGAGGTAATTACGACACATCCCACATATCCCACAGAAGGCACAGTTAGGCCTATTCATTACTCAGTACAAGAGTTCATCACCACGACTTCGGATCCTCGCATGCAAGGCCAGCTGCTCATCGCTCAGCACGAATCTGGTGAGATCCACACGGCGCTGGCCACGACATGCATGACTTATCTTATGTCAAATCTGACGGGTTTGGCACCATGCGGAGAATATTATAAACTTGAGCAACGCTTTGAGGAATGTCCCTTTCTATGGTATGCCGCTCGGTCATTTGACTATCATCTGGCGCAAAGCACCCACGGAGCGGCATTGATCGCTTTGGCGAAGAGTCTGTTGCAACAACCGAGCAAGTTCTTAGCCTCAGTCCTGCAGGCTAGAGCTGTGCGTCCCCACCTTTATTCACCACAAAGGCCAGTTACTTACAGTCACTTTGATTCATTTACGAAGACAGTTGATAATACCATGGTGATCTTCTCTTCTAGGCTCTACGACATGGTGGAATTCCACTCTTATTGGAAGGGTAGACAGCTTAATCCATTACTGCTTCATGCTGCGTGCTCTGCTGGACTGACCCAGGCGGTGGAGCACCTCCTAGAGGTCGGAATAATGCCTAATTCGGCTGATGATAACAGGATTAATGCAATCTACTTTGCAGCAATATCCGGACAAATTGAGATTATGCGGCTCCTGCTTGATGCGGGCGCTGAGATAGATGCCCAAGGTGGATATTATGGTAATGCACTGCAGGCAGCATTAGTTGAAGGTCATGAGCAGATGGTACGGTTACTGATTGAGAAGGGAGCGAATGTGGATGCTCAAGGTGGAAGGTATAGCAATGATCCTATGGTAATGCACTGCAAGCGGCATCACATCTAGGTCATGAGCAGATAGTACGATTATTGATTGAGAAGGGAGCGAATGTGGATGCTCAAGGTGGATGGTATAGCAATGCACTGCAAGCGGCATCACATATGGGTCATGAGCAGATAGTACGACTATTGATTGAGAAGGGAGCGAATGTG
>NW_006916636.1:103703-105821 GCF_000464535.1 Endocarpon pusillum Z07020
CGGTTACTGATTGAGAAGGGAGCGAATGTGAATGCTCATGGTGGAGTGTATAGTAATGCACTGCAAGCGGCATTATTAGGAGGTCATGAGCAGATAGTACGACTATTGATTGAGAAAAAGGCGGATGTGGATGCTCAAGGTGGATACTATGGCAATGCACTGCAAGCGGCAGCACATATGGGTCATGAGCAGATAGTACGACTATTGATTGAGAAGGGAGCAAATGTGGATGCTCAAGGTGGATGGTATGGTAATGCACTGCAAGCAGCATCATGTGAAGGTCATGAGCAGATAGTGAAGATACTGCTAGACGCAGGTGCTCAGGAGGCAGGTGAAGATTAACAGATGAAATCCCGAAGCACAAGAATCAGAATAGAAACAAGAAGATTACAACCAGTTGAATCACATCCAGAAGTCACCACTGAGCAACCTAACATGAGCACTGAGGGACTGGAAAGTAGGAGAAGGTAGAGCAGATATATCAAAAAGAGTTCAGGATGTAACAGGGGGTACTCACTCGGGATGGAGTATCTATATCATTCCATGACACTTGTCAGATAACTTCATAGTTGTCTACATTAGAAGTTGCAGTTTGTGTAATGAACCATCTATTGATCTTCTTGCTCTCCAACCCCCACGATATCATGTTGGGTGGGCAGAAGAAATAGGTACTATGGTGAGAAAACTGGAATTAGCATCAGTGATAACGGGGATCTGTTGAAATCCCCAGTTGGCCGAAGCGAATCGCAATGCCAAAGACACCAAGATAAATCATGAACCTCACACAGTGTCCCACAACAGGATCAAAGCTGATCTAGCGGGTATGCCTTGCATTTGCGGCTGGGGGTCCTTTCTCCATTGCCTGTTCTTGCAGATCATGCAAGATGGGAGCTGACATAAGGACAAAACCACAGACCCGATATATCGTCATTGAGTACTCCGTAATTCAGAACGTCTGCACTTTCACGCAGTTGGTTAGGCTCACATGTCCAGCGCAGAGGATGGAACCCTATCTGTTATTTTCGTTCTGCCTCCTCCATTATCACCATGTCTTTCTATTTCTCGCCAATCTGTCTGCACCTATCATTCCCAGATAGCGCCAATAAAGCAGAGACAGTCATCTGATAGTGTTATAAGCGGTACGTCAGCAATGATTACCGCGGGAGCACGGCTGGGCTTTCTTATCGTGCTTGCTCCCTGGCACGGCAATAGGACAATGAGACCATGATGCACAATTGGCTTGTAGGAGCGGAAGGAAAGGGTGACTGAACAAGACCTGAGCAGCCTGAGCAAGTGGGTGAGTAAGCTACGTTGAGGGTGAGCCGAGGGTACTGTGCATTGCAAAATTGTTGCGAATTCCTTGGCGGGACCCTCGAATTGCTGGCGCGGTGGGGCGGAATTGCGGTGAGATAAGTAAGTTAAGGATGATCCTTTCCACGATAATATGATCGCAAGCTAGATGTTATTGATAGATTTCTGGGTATTAGGACATATGATTTGTTTTTCTGATATTCCTACTCGGTTAGTGAACATCGTCGTCTTTACTCAGGACTGATCACCCTTATCAGACATGAAAACATGCATTTGTTTCCTAACTAATGGAGAAGGGATAACGTGACAACCTCTGTTTGTTTCTTAGTCGCATAACTACCTAAATGGTTGAAAGTGGCATAATATGTCCTTATCGCTCACTTCCCCAGCTGTCCCAGCTCCCTTGATCCTCAGGCGGCTACGTTCTATCACAAAACATACCAGAATTCGCACTTCTCGGCTCGGTCGATATGTTCGAAAGAGGTCTTAGAGTTAATAACTCACCCATAAAGGGCATCAGGTACTTTCTGCTAGCCAACTAGCTGGCGAAGATTTTTAGTCACTTCGCTTCAAGTGTCAGCAGTTCCTCCAGGAATTCTCAATCCGTGTCTCTTAGAGTTTTGTGAAAGCACAAAACGCCAATGCATCGCCGATTACACAACAGAAAGCAGATGTCGAATGGTTATTACGACGGAGAGAACGACGGCTTACCCGTCTCCTTGTTTTCAACCTCATGATCTACATTGCAGCTAAATGCTCGATGGCGAAAGAGGGATTTACACCATAAGAAGACGAATATTATTTCAC